>NC_088404.1:8100086-8209214 GCF_034236695.1 Oncorhynchus nerka
CCTGCAGCAACACTGGTTTAACCAGGCTATGGCAGCAACACTTCGCCACTGACTCAGACTGGTTTACACCTCGCCACTGGAGACGAGTCCTGCAGCAACACCCTGCCACTCAGTCCTGGTTTAACCACGCCACTGGAGAGTCCTGCAGCAACCCCTGACCACTGGTTTAACCAGGCTATGAGCAACACCCTGCCACTGGTTTAGTCCAGGCAGCAACACTTCCTCCACTCAGACTGGTTTGCAGCATGGAGACTGTATCCATGGGACTCAGACTGGTTTAACCAACATGGAGTGTACTGTACTTCCTCTGACTCAGACTGGTTTAACCAGGCTATGGAGACTGTACTTCCCCTGACTCAGACTGGTTTAACCAGGCTATGGAGACTGTACTGTACTTCCCTCTGACTCAGACTGGTTTAACCAGGCTATGAGACTGTACTTCCTCTGACTCAGACTGGTTTAACCAGGCTATGGAGACTGTACTTCCTCTGACTCAGACTGGTTTAACCAGGCTATGGAGACTGTACTTCCTCTGACTCAGACTGGTTTAACCAGGCTATGGAGACTGTACTTCCTCTGACTCAGACTGGTTTAACCAGGCTATGGAGACTGTACTTCCCTCTGACTCAGACTGGTTTAACCAGGCTATGAGACTGTACTTCCTCTGACTCAGACTGGTTTAACCAGGCTATGGAGACTGTACTGTACTTCCCTTGACTCAGACTGGTTTAACCAGGCTATGAGACTGTACTTCCTCTGACTCAGACTGGTTTAACCAGGCTATGGAGACTGTACTTACGGCATTAGACTCAGCTTGCCCCCTTGCTTCACCCCTTCCCTCTTCTGGACGTAGTTAGCTGGGATGGTGCCTTCTCGACCTGCTGTGTTCTTGGCTTTGTACCAGTTGGGGTCCTGAGACAAAACATGTCACCGTTACTCTGATTAGAAGATCAGGGTTGACAGAGTAAATAACGTAGTGAGATGGACAACATGACTGAAACCCTCGGAGGACTCGGTCCTACGTGATGTGTTCTGTCACCTGGGGCTGCTTGGCAAATACCCAGAAAACACAAAAGGACAGTGATTTACAGCCCACCTCCTCAGACCATCATAGATGTGACCCCTTTCCTAGAGGATGCTGGCTGCTTCCATCTGATTGGATGGCTTATAACCTTTTTTGATTGGTCAACAATTGTTAGATCATAATAGTGATCTGAATACATTTCAGAATTTGTTAACCGACTTGACTAGTTAAATAAAAAACAATAAAATATAGATTGTTAAATATGATTTAATACTACGCCTCCTTTAAAAAAAAATGTTTTAAACTGTCTAAACTATTTTTTAAAAATTTTATTCTTTAGAATTTCAAGAAACACAACAAAAATGTGAAAGATTAAGCCTACGTTTCTCCTTAAAACGATAAACCATTTGGGTCCGTTTTTCTAGTCTCGCTTGCCAGAGACAATGGCAGCTGTGATGAAAGAAAAACCTGCTTCCTAAACACGGAGGGTTTAGGTACTTTACCTTAGTGACAACGATGATGGTCAAGACATCTCCTTTGTTGAAAGGCAAGTCCTGCTCGGTGGTGCCCTTGAAGTTGTACTTGGCCATACACTCTGTGCCCCGTGGCCATGATGGGGTCTGAGGGACAGGAGCGAGTGAGGAAAAGGTTATCACAAAAAAGCATTAAGTGGAATTGATTTATTTTATTTATTTATTCAACCTTGCAATAATCCAGCTCAATGACAATAGGTGGTGTAGTGCAAGGGGTTCTGAAACGTCTCCTCGGGGACCACCAGACGTTTCATGTACCTCAACTACTCCGGGGGCCAGTACACCCGATTCAACTACTCCGGGGGCCAGTACACCTGATTCAACTACTACGGGGGCCAGCACACCTGATTCAACTACTCCGGGGCCAGCACACCTGATTCAACTACTCCGGGGGCCAGTACACCTGATTCAACTACTCCGGGGGCCAGCACACCTGATTCAACTACTCCGGGGGCCAGTACACCTGACTCAACTACTCCGGGGGCCAGCACACCTGATTCAACTACTCCGGGGGCCAGCACACCTGATTCAACTACTCCGGGGGCCAGTACACCTGATTCAACTACTCCGGGGGCCAGTACACCTGATTCAACTACTCCGGGGGCCAGTACACCTGATTCAACTACTCCGGGGGCCAGCACACCTGATTCAACTTGTCGACTGATCCTGAATCAGCTCCCTGAATAGGTGAATCAGGTGTACTGGCCCCCGGAGTAGTTGAATCAGGTGTACTGGCCCCCGGAGTAGTTGAATCGGGTGTACTGGCCCCCGGAGTAGTTGAATCAGGTGTGCTGGCTCCCGGAGTAGTTGAATCAGGTGTGCTGGCCCCCGGAGTAGTTGAATCAGGTGAGCTGGCCCCCTGAATAGGTGAATCAGGTGTACTGGCTCCCTGAATAGGTGAATCAGGTGAGCTGGTTCAGGGCTACAACTAAAATCAAATGACATGTTGTATATAGTGTAGTGTTTTCTCTATTCAACATCTTCGTCTGTGATCTCCGGGTCTCACCTGGGATTCAGACATGCTGAACAAGGCAGTGGGGTCTCCTGACGCAGGCCTCACACACCAGACGTTACCATAGCACACTCACACACACACACACACACACACACACACCTGTGGAGAGACAAGAAGCGACCGTTACGTACAATACAGTAGACAACCACCACCTAAACTCAACATTCAAAATGGGGCAGTCAGTAGACAACCACCACCTAAACTCAACATTCAAAATGGGGCAGTCAGTAGACAACCACCACCTAAACTCAACATTCAAAATGGGGCAGTCAGTAGACCCATCTGAAAGTAAAACATGTGAACAGGGAGGAGTATAAATAACAGCCGTCTGTAGAAAGCAGAAGTAGGTCTTTTGATAATTTTTTTTTTTTTTTTTTTTTTTTCCATCTCACTTTCGCAACCGTGGGTTACCAAGTTTCCATTACAACCAACGGTGTCACCGTGTGGTGATGGGGGCTAATCTTTGGTTCAAATCAATAATAACCATACTCCCGAGTTATCGGCAACATTTTAGTTCGGCCCAGCCCACAATCTAATACGGTAGACAGAACTGCAGATTAATGCTGCGCATGTAGAAGACCATTTATGGTCATTCCTGGAATCTGCATTTAGATGTGATGCGGCCTCCGCAGAAGTCAAGGCATCCCTACTTCTTCTTGCGCTCTGCAGAGCTGTTGTGGAGGAAGTTGTCAAAAGTAGTGAGTTTATACAGGACGGACCCCCCCCCAAATCATGTCAATGCAGAGCCTTCCACATTGTTACAGAATTTGGGAGGCACACGGCAATGCGATACGGAGCTCGATTTGGCCTCTGCAAGCCTCTAGAGGTACCGCAATTGCGTCACACGTACGGAGCCTCTGGGCCTGAGCTTAAAGATGAAAAAGAGATCCTCGTAATGACCAGTACGATTTAAATAGATTATTCACAGGAATATGTGATAAACATAGAGAAAGACAGATATATCATCTTTATATGTCTCATTATGGCGTTCTATGAGCTCACGGGCAGCGTCACCGAGGGCTCCACGGTGATTTACTGCCATCTACATCACAGTAAACTATAATTCATTGGTTTCTAATGACCCGGATAGAGTCATGTGATCCTTCTTTCACCCATAGGAAGGCCCACCCAGTTGACTATTTTAAAATGGTGAAACCCTCATTCACCCATATGTTTCACCAAGTTGACTATTTTAAAATGGTGAAACCCTCATTCACCCATATGTTTCACCAAGTTGACTATTTTAAAATGGTGAAACCCTCATTCACCCATAGGAAGGCCCACCAAGTTGACTATTTTAAAATGGTGAAACCCTCATTCACCCATAGGAAGGCCCACCCAGTTGACTATTTTAAAATGGTGAAACCCTCATTCACCCATAGGAAGGCCCACCCAGTTGACTATTTTAAAATGGTGAAACCCTCATTCACCCATAGGAAGGCCCACCCAGTTGACTATTTTTTTAAATGGTGAAGCCCTCAATGGCAATGTCCATGCCAAAACAGTTTATATCCACCTAGAGTCCTCTATCCAACTCTATGGTGGCAAATTCCCACTTGGTTTCAAACACAGTATATCTCCTCCTACTCAGTTTAAAACTAGCCTGGTCCCAGATCTGTATAAACAACTCAATGACTATAATAGTTGGCAAGAAAATACAAACAAATCTGGAACCAGGCTAGTTAAAAGCAACTATGAACCAAAAACTAAAAATATAGTTTCATTCCATATGGAGAAGATATCTGGATTACTTTTCTCACCAAAACAGAGTTGATACTTTCAGCCCCAGTGAATCTACTGTAGGGTTAATATAGTTCTCCTCAACACTGGAATGGAAACCAGTGGTTGGACCATTAAAGGATTCTTCTCATTCTTCATTTTCTAGGTTGGCAGACACTAACCATAGGGAGTGAAGCGTTTTTTAAAGCATATTTTATTCTAACAAAAATCGGCCACAGTAAATGACATATGGATGTATTGACATAGTATTTATACACAAAACAGAGCAGCATGTAGAAGCATAGATGATGTCATTAACAGAACAGACAAACCCATTCTAGTAATTCTGTTTCCATGCACACGGGGGGGGGGGATGCACGGCCCATGAGTGATGTCATCATCCCGGGACAAACCACTTCCCAGCCAGGGTCAGTTGCCATGGATGAGTCCTGGGCCGTGTTCATTAGGGACCACATGAAAAGAAACGACTGAAAACAGGGAGGGACTACTTGGTCCTATTCCAATGTGAAATGCACATTTTCCCTATTCCGCTGTTTCATAAAAGGTTTTCTGTTGCATGCCATAATGAACAGGACCCTGGCTGCTGAGTAACGACGTGAGATCATTTCCTCCTAGAGACATATCACATAGAGAACCCATTACAGCTAGAGAGGACTGCCAATGGTGAACTTCCTGTACGACAGAGAGCCAAGACTGATTAATCCACACTAGGGTAGGTTCACTAAAAAACACGCTTAGAGAGAGAGACAGAGAGAGAGAGAAAGAGAGAAAAGAGCGAGACAGAGAGAGCGAGAGAGAGACAGAGAGAGAGAGAAAGAGAAAAAAGAGCAGAGAGCGAGCGAGACAGAGAGAAAGAGAAAAAAGAGCAGAGAGCGAGCGAGACAGAGAGAGCGAGCGAGACAGAGAGAGCGAGCGAGACAGAGAGAGCGAGAGACAGAGAGAGAGCGAGAGACAGAGAGAGCGAGAGAGCGAGCGAGAGACAAAGAGAGAGCGAGACAGAGACAGAGAGAGAGCGAGCGAGAGACAAAGAGAGAGCGAGAGACAGAGAGAGAGCGAGAGAGCGAGCGAGAGACAAAGAGAGAGCGAGACAGAGAGACAGAGAGAGAGCGAGCGAGAGACAAAGAGAGCGCGAGACAGAGCGAGAGAAAGACTAACACACTGAATCCTCAGGACCAGAACATCTAATCAATCAGAATAAAATAAATTACAAAACTACATTGCTTATTGGGAAACACAAACCCAAAGCAAAATGCAGTGTTATCTGGCCCTAAATCGACTGTACACCGTGGCAAACTATTAGACCATGGTTACTGATCAAAACCTTGACAAAGTACAGGCTCAGTGAGCACAGCCTTGCCATTGAGAAGGGTAGACACAAGAAAACCTGGCTCCCTGTAGAGGAAAGGCTGTGCAACCACTGCACCACAGCAGAACCTGAGACGGAGCTGCATTTCCTGACAAAATGTAAAAAAATGAAACAATTAGAGTGTCATTTCCCCAAATTTTAAACCCTGATTCAAGGTTTCAATTCAAAAGACCTCTCTGATGAGGATAGGCTACCCGTCCTGTTGGGGGAGGACGCAGAGAGCTGTGGGTTGGCAGCGCACTACATTGCTGCCTGCCATAAGATGAGGGACAGTGTCTGACAGACAAACCAACCTGCACATGTCCTCTACTGTATGCTTATTGTTATTGTTGAATGGATGGTTATTTTGACCCTTGGTTATTGTTGTTACTGTTGTCCCATTGACAAAGTTGATTCCTATTATCTTCATATTGTAAATATCCAAAGTAAGCTTTGGCAATATGTACATTGTTACATCATGCCAATAAAGCAAATTGAATTGAGAAAGACAGACAGACAGAGAGACACAATCCCCATACTTTAATGATGACAGCTTCTCCATCCTGGTGGGGGGAAATCAATGGGTACATAGTCAATACATAGTCAATGGTAGGCTTCGAGGGGACTCTTACAGAAAGAGACAGAGAGAAAGACAGAGAGACAGAGAGAGAGAGACAGAGAGATGGTAGGATTCGAGGGGACTCTTACAGAAAGAGAGAGAGAGACAGAGACAGAGACAGACAGAGACAGAGAGAGAGAGAGAGAGAGATGGTAGGATTCGAGGGGACTCTTACAGAAAAAGAGAGAGAGACAGAGAGACAGAGACAGAGAGAGAGACAGAGACAGACAGAGAGAGACAGAGAGAGAGACTCTTACAGAAGAGACAGAGAGAGAGAGAGAGACAGAGAGAGAGAGAGAGACAGAGACAGACAGAGAGAGACAGAGAGAGACAGAGAGAGAGAGACAGAGACAGAGACAGAGAGAGACAGAGAGATGGTAGGATTCGAGGGGACTCCTACAGAAAGAGACAGAGAGACAGAGAGAGAGAGAGAGAGAGAGAGAGACAGAGAGATGGTAGGATTCGAGGGGACTCCTACGGTAGGTACACCTATAGCTCATCTCTTGGCAGTAGTACTGTAGACTACTTTATCACGGACCTCAACACAGTCTCTCTTAGAGCGTTCACAGTCAGCCCACTGACACACCTATCAGACCACAGCAAAATCACAGTCTACTTGGACAGAGCAATACTCAATCATGGCAAATGCTATCTATAGAAGGAAAGTAGTGTGGAAACCTACCAAAAAACAATTAGGCAACAAATTCAATCTCCTCTAGACAACTTTCCTGGACAAACTGTTTCACTGTAATAGTGACGGTGTAAACTTGGCAGTAGAAAACGTAAACAGTATATTTGACCTCTCAGCTTCTCTATCAAATCTAAAAAATGTAAGCAGACAACCTAAGAAAAAAAACAACAACAAATGTTTTGATGAAGAACGTAAAAACCCCAGAAAGACCCAGCAAACCTGAGCCTACACCTTCACTAGGGTGAATCACTAAAACAATACAGAAATACACTACGGAAAAAGAAGGAACAGCATGTCAGAAATCAGCTCAATGTAATTGAATAATCCATAGAATCTAACCACTTCTGGGAAAATTAGAATGAAAACAACACGAAGGATTACAGTGGGGCAAAACAGTATTTAGTCAGCCACCAATTGTGCAAGTTCTCCCACTTAAAAAGATGAGAGGCCTGTAATTTTCATCATAGGTACACTTCAACTATGACAGACAAAATGAGAAAAAAAATCCAGAAAATCACATTGTAGGATTTTTAATGAATTTATTTGCAAATGATGGTGGAAAATAAGTATTTGGTCACCTACAAACAAGCAGGACTTAGTGGCTCTCACAGACCTGTAACAACTTCTTTAAGAGGCTCCTCTGTCCTCCACTCGTTACCTGTATTAATGGCACCTGTTTGAACTTGTTATCAGTATAAAAGACACCTGTCCACAACCTCAAACAGTCACACTCCAAACTCCACTATGGCCAAGACCAAAGAGCTGTCAAAGGACACCAGAAACAAAATTGTAGACCTGCACCAGGCTGGGAAGACTGAATCTGCAATAGGTAAGCAGCTTGGTTTGAAGAAATCAACTGTGGGAGCAATTATTAGGAAATGGAAGACATACAAGACCACTGATAATCTCCCTCGGTCTGGGGCTCCACGCAAGATCTCACCCTGTGGGGTCAAAATGATCACAAGAACGGTGAGCAAAAATCCCAGAACCACACGGGGGGACCTAGTGAGTGACCTGCAGAGAGCTGGGACCAAAGTAACAAAGCCTACCATCAGCAAGGGCATTGAAGATGAAACGTGGCTGGGTCTTTCAGCATGACAATGATCCCAAACACGCCGCCTGGGCAACGAAGGTATGGCTTCGTAAGAAGCATTAAGGTCCTGGAGTGGCCTAGCCAGTCTCCAGATCTCAACCCCATAGAAAATCTTTGGAGGGAGTTGAAAGTCCGTGTTGCCCAGCAACAGCCCCAAAACATCACTGCTCTAGAGGAGATCTGCATGGAGGAATGGGCCAAAATACCAGCAACAGTGTGTGAAAACCTTGTGAAGACTTACAGAAATAATTTGACCTCTGTCATTGCCAACAAAGGGTATATAACAAAGTATTGAGAAACTTTTGTTATTGACCAAATACTTATGTAGATGTATGGGTAAACCACTTCTCCAATCTTTTTGGCTCTATAACAAAGAACAAACAGCAAAAGCATAAACATGATCAAATACAAATTGTAGAATCAACTATTAAAGACTACAAGAAACCACTGGATTCTCCAATTACATTGAATGACCTCCCAGACAAAATACAAACCCTCCAACCCAAAAAGGCCTGTGGGGTTGATGGTATCCTCAATGAAATTATAAAATATGCAGACAACAAATTCCAATTGGCTATACTTAAACTCTTTAACATCATCCTTAGCTATGTCATTTCCCCAATATTTGGCACCAAGGACTGATCACCCCAATCCACAAAAGTGGAAACAAATTTGACCCCAATAACTACTGGGGGATATGCGTCAAAATTAAGGAAATATTTGACTATGTACAGACTCAGTGAGCATAGCCTTGCTATTCTTTAGGCAGACATGGCTCTCAGGAGAAGAGCCACTGCCCACAAAATGAGGTGGAAACTGAGCTGCACTTCCTAACCTCCTGCCCAATGTATGACCATATTAGAGAGACATATTTCCCTCAGTTTACACAGATCCACAAAGAATTCAATAAACAAACCAGATTTTGATAAACTCCCATATCTACTGGGTGAAATTCCACAGTGTGCCATCACAGCAGCAAGATTTGTGACCTGTTGCCACAAAGAAAAGGGCAACCAGTGAAGAACAAACACCATTGTAAATACAACCCATATTTATGCTTATTTATTTTCCCTTTTGTACTTTTGAAATGTCTTTATTCACTTGGAACTTCTGTGAGTGTAATGTTTACTGTCATGTTTTCTTGTTCATTTCATTTTTTGCTGCTGAGTGGTAGTGAGGAGGACCTACGACATTTCCCTTTAAAAACACCTTTCCTCCATGGTTACTACGCTAGAGACATTTCCCTTTAAAAACACCTTTCCTCCATGGTTACTACGCTACAGACACCTTTCCTCCATGGTTACTACGCTACAGACACCTTTCCTCCATGGTTACTACGCTACAGACACCTTTCCTCCATGGTTACTACGCTACAGACACTTATTTTAAAAACGCAAGTCAGGTCAACACAGCTACGGTGTGTGTGGAGCAGCAGGAGAGGTCAACACAGCTACGGTGTGTGTAGAGCAGCAGGAGAGGTCAACACAGCTACGGTGTGTGTAGAGCAGCAGGAGTCAACACAGCTACGGTGTGTGTAGAGCAGCAGGAGAAGTCAGGTCAACACAGCTACGGTGTGTGGAGCAGCAGGAGAGGTCAACACAGCTACGGTGTGTGGAGCAGCAGGAGAAGTCAACACAGCTACGGTGTGTGGAGCAGCAGGAGAGGTCAACACAGCTACGGTGTGTGGAGCAGCAGGAGAGGTCAACACAGCTACGGTGTGTGGAGCAGCAGGAGTCAGGTCAACACAGCTACGGTGTGTGGAGCAGCAGGAGAAGTCAGGTCAACACAGCTACGGTGTGTGGAGCAGCAGGAGAGGTCAACACAGCTACGGTGTGTGTGGAGCAGCAGGAGAGGTCAACACAGCTACGGTGTGTAGAGCAGCAGGAGAGGTCAACACAGCTACGGTGTGTGGAGCAGCAGGAGAGGTCAACACAGCTACGGTGTGTGGAGCAGCAGGAGTCAACACAGCTACGGTGTGTAGAGCAGCAGGAGAAGTCAGGTCAACACAGCTACGGTGTGTGTAGAGCAGCAGGAGAGGTCAACACAGCTACGGTGTGTGTAGAGCAGCAGGAGTCAACACAGCTACGGTGTGTAGAGCAGCAGGAGAAGTCAGGTCAACACAGCTACGGTGTGTGTGGAGCAGCAGGAGAAGTCAACACAGCTACGGTGTGTGGAGCAGCAGGAGAAGTCAGGTCAACACAGCTACGGTGTGTGTGGAGCAGCAGGAGAAGTCAACACAGCTACGGTGTGTGGAGCAGCAAGAGAAGTCAGGTCAACACAGCTACGGTGTGTGTGGAGCAGCAAGAGAAGTCAGGTCAACACAGCTACGGTGTGTGTGGAGCAGCAAGAGAAGTCAGGTCAACACAGCTACGGTGTGTGTGGAGCAGCAGGAGAAGTCAGGTCAACACAGCTACGGTGTGTGTGGAGCAGCAAGAGAAGTCAACACAGCTACGGTGTGTGTGGAGCAGCAAGAGAAGTCAGGTCAACACAGCTACAGTGTGTGTGGAGCAGCAAGAGAAGTCAGGTCAACACAGCTACAGTGTGTGTGGAGCAGCAGGAGAAGTCAGGTCAACACAGCTACAGTGTGTGTGGAGCAGCAAGAGAAGTCAGGTCAACACAGCTACAGTGTGTGTGGAGCAGCAGGAGAAGTCAACACAGCTACGGTGTGTGTGGAGCAGCAAGAGAAGTCAGGTCAACACAGCTACGGTGTGTGTGGAGCAGCAAGAGAAGTCAGGTCAACACAGCTACGGTGTGTGTGGAGCAGCAAGAGAAGTCAGGTCAACACAGCTACAGTGTGTGTGGAGCAGCAGGAGAAGTCAGGTCAACACAGCTACAGTGTGTGTGGAGCAGCAGGAGAAGTCAACACAGCTACGGTGTGTGTAGAGCAGCAGAAGTCAACACAGCTACGGTGTGTGTGGAGCAGCAGGAGAAGTCAGGTCAACACAGCTACGGTGTGTGTAGAGCAGCAGGAGAAGTCAACACAGCTACGGTGTGTGTAGAGCAGCAGGAGAGGTCAGGTCAACACAGCTACGGAGCAGCAGGAGAAGTCAGGTCAACACAGCTACGGTGTGTGTAGAGCAGCAGGAGAGGTCAGGTCAACACAGCTACGGAGCAGCAGGAGAGGTCAGGTCAACACAGCTACGGTGTGTGTAGAGCAGCAGGAGAGGTCAGGTCAACACAGCTACGGTGTGTAGAGCAGCAGGAGAGGTCAGGTCAACACAGCTACGGTGTGTGTAGAGCAGCAGGAGAGGTCAACACAGCTACGGTGTGTGTAGAGCAGCAGGAGAAGTCAGGTCAACACAGCTACGGTGTGTAGAGCAGCAGGAGAAGTCAGGTCAACACAGCTACGGTGTGTGTGGAGCAGCAGGAGAAGTCAACACAGCTACGGTGTGTGGAGCAGCAGGAGAAGTCAACACAGCTACGGTGTGTGTAGAGCAGCAGGAGAAGTCAACACAGCTACGGTGTGTGTAGAGCAGCAGGAGAAGTCAACACAGCTACGGTGTGTGTAGAGCAGCAGGAGAAGTCAACACAGCTACGGTGTGTGTGGAGCAGCAGGAGAAGTCAGGTCAACACAGCTACGGTGTGTGTAGAGCAGCAGGAGAAGTCAGGTCAACACAGCTACGGTGTGTGTAGAGCAGCAGGAGAAGTCAGGTCAACACAGCTACAGTGTGTGTAGAGCAGCAGAGAAGTCAGGTCAACACAGCTACGGTGTGTGTAGAGCAGCAGGAGAGGTCAGGTCAACACAGCTACGGTGTGTGTAGAGCAGCAGGAGAAGTCAGGTCAACACAGCTACGGTGTGTAGAGCAGCAGGAGAAGTCAGGTCAACACAGCTACGGTGTGTAGAGCAGCAGGAGAAGTCAGGTCAACACAGCTACGGTGTGTGTAGAGCAGCAGGAGAAGTCAGGTCAACACAGCTACGGTGTGTAGAGCAGCAGGAGAAGTCAGGTCAACACAGCTACGTGTGTAGAGCAGCAGGAGAGGCAGCAGGAGAAGTCAGGTCAACACAGCTACGGTGTGTAGAGCAGCAGGAGAAGTCAGAACACTTGAAGGCTAGAGCAGCAGGAGAAGTCATAATGTATGACAACACAGCTACATTGTGTGCAAGGCAGTTCAGTTCCAGATGGTGTTGTAATGATGAGGAGTAATACCACATACTGTTGCCCTTTATAGGGTCAAAGGTCAAGCACACACTTCCTACTCATGCAGAAATAGATGACGTGTCTGAAGTTATTTATGTTACCTACGGTTTATTTAACAGGAGGCAAGTCTGTTAAGAACAAGCTATTATTTTGGAGACAGCCTAGGAACAGTGGGTTAACGGTGTGTGTGGAACAGTGGAGTTAACTGGCACAGGAACAGTGTGTTAGACTGGCAGGAACAGTGGGTTAGCTACGGTGTGTCTGGAACAGTGGGCAGGAGAAGTCAGGTCAACACAGCTACGGTGTGTTAGAGCAGCAGGAGAGGTCAGGTCAACACAGCTACGGTGTGTGTAGAGCTTGAACAGGCAGTTAACCCACTGTTCCACAGCTACAGTGTGTGTTGAAAGCAAGAATTTGGTCAACACAGACTTGCCTAGTAAAATAAACAGCTTTTTGTTTTTAAAGCAAGAGATTTGTACCTTGCTACAGTGTGTGTGGGGCATTTGAACTTGCAACCTTTGTGTGTACTAGCCAACGAAGTCAACCAGCTAGGTGTGTAGAGCAGCAAGAGAAAACACACTAACCATGTGGGCAGCAGGAGAAGTCAGGTCAACACAGCTACGGTGTGTGTAGAGCAGCAGGAAAGTCAAACAAACTGTTTAGAGCAGCAGGAGAATCAGGTCAACAGAGCTACGGTGTGTAGAGCAGCAGGAGAAGTCAAATCAAACAGCTGGTGTTTGTAGAGCAGAGGATAGGTCAACACAGCTACGGTGTGTCTAGAGCAGCAGGAAAGTCCGTCAACAGAGCTACGGTGTGTAGAGCAGCAGGAACAACAGGTCAACACAGCTAGAAGGTCTGGGCAAAGGAGAAGTCAACACAGTGACGGTCACTGTGTAAGAGAATGGAACAACATGGCCACAGGAGAGGGTCTGGGCAAAGTCCCGGTCGGCCAGTGACGTCACTGTGTAAGGAATGGAACACAGCTATGGACCACAGGAGAGGGTCTGGGCAACAGTCCCGTGTGTGCGGCCAGTGACGTCACACAGTACAGTGAATGGAAGCAACAGGGAGTCCACAGCTAGAGGGTCTGGGCAGCAGGAAAGTCCAACACAGCCAGTGACGTCACTGGAGCTGCAGGAATGGAACACAGCACAGGAGGTGTGTGTGGAGCAGCAGTCAACACAGCAGAGCAGCAGGAGAAGTCCACAGCTACGGTGTGTGGGGTCACAGGAGAAGTCAGAATGGAAAAACATGGACCACAGGAGAGGGTCTGGCAAAGTCCCGTCAACACAGCGGCCAGTGACGCACTGCAGGAGAATGGTCAAACAACATGGAGCAGCAGGAGAGGGTCAGGTCAACAGTCCCGATTAGAGCAGCAGGAGAAGCCAGTCAACACAGCTACAGTGTGTGTAGGAATGGAAAACATGGACACAGGAGAGGGTCTGGGCAAAGTGGTCAGGTCCAGCTGACGTGTACTGTGTAAGGAATGGAACATGAAGGCCAGTCAGGAGAGGGTTGGGCAAAGTCCAGTTCAGTTCCAGATGGTGTTGTACTGATGAGGAGTAATGGAACAACATGGACCACTTTAGAGGGTCAAAGGTCAAGCACACACTTCCTACTCATGCAGAAATAGATGACGTGTCTGAAGTTATTTATGGAACAACATTTAACCAGGAAGGGTCTGTTAAGAACAAATTAAGTCCAGCCCCGGCCAGTGGGTTCACTGGTCTAGGAATGGGTTAACATGGACCACACCTGGGTTAACTGGCCTACTGAACAGTGGGTTAACTGGTCTAGGAATGGTTAACATGGTCTAGGAACACTGCATTTACTGGCCCTGAACAGTGGGTTAAGAACATGAACAGTGGGAAAACTGCCTGTTCAGGCCCAACATCAAGCATTCGAATAGCTGACAAGGACAAATCTGTTGATCTGCCAACATGAACAGGCAGGAAACCCACCCTAGACCTTAACCCACTGTTCCTAGGAAGTTAACTGTACCACAGCCCTTCCTTTACAGGAAATTTGTTCTTACACTGACCCTTAGTAAAATACAGGAAACACAACAGATTTTACCTTGTCAGCTCGGGATTTGAACAGCAACCTTTTACAGGAAGACACACACAGCCCTTCCCTTTACAGGAAGACACTACACAGCCCCAAACACCTTTACATGAAGACATCCCTGACACAGCCCTTCCTTTTGCAAAGGAAGACACGACAGAGAAACACAAATCAAACTTCCCTTTACAGAAGACATTTGATTTACAGCCCTTCCCTTTATCAGGAAGACAATACATCTGGGTTTTTATATTTAGTAACAGGGAAGGTCTACACAGCCCGCCCCCCAGTGACGTCACAGGAATGGAACAACATGGACCACAGGGTCTGGGCAAAGACCCGCCCACAGCCCTTCCCTTTACAGGAAGACAACATGGACCACAGGAGCCCTTCCCTTTACAGGAAGACACGCCCACAGCCCTTCCCTTTACAGGAATGGAACAACATGGACCACAGGAGAGGGTCTGGGCAAAGTCCCGCCCCCCGGCCAGTGACGTCACTGTGTAAGGAATGGAACAACATGGACCACAGGAGAGGGTCTGGGCAAAGTCCCGCCCCTGCGGCCAGTGACTTCCACTGTTACAGGAAGACACAACATGGACCACAGGAAGGTCTGGGCAAGTCCCCTTCCCCGGCCAGTGAAGTCACTGTGTAGGAATGGAACAACATGGACTTTACAGGAGAGGGTCTAAAGTCCAGCGGCCTTCCCTTTACAGGAAGACAACATGGACCACACCCTTTCCATGATACAGGAAGACTCTCTACCAGCCCTTCCCTTTACAGGAAGACACTGCACAGCCCTCCCGGGGAAGACACTACAAAACCCTTTAGGCCCAACATTTACAGGAAGACACTACACAGCCCTTCCCTTTACAGGAAGACACTACACAGCCCTTCCCTTTACAGGAAGACACTACACAGCCCTTCCCTTTACAGGAAGACACTACACAGCACTTCCCTTTACAGGAAGACACTACACAGCCCTTCCCTTTACAGGAAGACACTACACAGCCCTTCCCTTTACAGGAAGACACTACACAGCCCTTCCCTTTACAGGAAGACACTACACAGCCCTTCCCTTTACAGCACTTCCCTTTACAGGAAGACACTACACAGCCCTTCCCTTTACAGGAAGACACTACACAGCCCTTCCCTTTACAGGAAGACACTACACAGCCCTTCCCTTTACAGGAAGACACTACACAGCCTTTCCCTTTACAGGAAGACACTACACAGCCCTTCCCTTTACAGGAAGACACTACACAGTCTTTGTGGTCTGGTCCTACTGATCTCAGAGTGTGTGTGGGTCAGACATACTTTAGTTGCAGAGGTGTGAAGTGCAGTCGAATCTCTGCTAACCTTGGTTCCTGACTGACAATTCAGCAAAGTGAACTCTGCCTACATATTTTCTGATGGACACCACCAGGCTTCCACCCACACGAAGGTTCTCACACACACACACACACACACACACACACACAGTTTCCTCTATACATGCTGCAGTGCATGCAGTACAGTAGAGTAGAATGCCTGTCGTGCTGCGTGACATGTGCCTGAGGCTACAACAGGAACCAGGAAGTTGGCTTCAATGAAAGCCTCTCTCAGCATGGAGACATGATGTGCTCTGTGATACAGACTGACTACAGAGGTAGAGGCACAGCTAACTAACATCATGAAATAGACAGTCCCAGAGAGAAGATATTGAAGTACGTCAACACAACATCTCTACGATGTTGGGTCGATAGTCTAAAGGCTAAGGATGGCACAACTATCATATACAGCAATCGTGTAACCAACAATTATGGACAATAACTGTTAACAAGTCCCATAGGGCGGCGCACAATTGGCCCAGCGCGTCCGGGTTTGGCCGGGGTAGGCCGTCGTTGTAAATAAGAATTTGTTCTTAACGGACTTGCCTAGTTAAAACTTAGGTTAAATAAAACAACAAAATGAGAATGACAAACCTCCTGGTGTTGACAACTTACATGCTGACCATACTAGACACGTCACGTGCACATACATGTTATTCAATCACCCACAATGCCTCACGAACATCTCGGTGGACAGGCGCTAAAATAGAAAAATCGGTTCTATTTGTGACGCTCAACGCGCTGCAAGTCTGGCCTCTCACATCTCCTCATAGGTTTTTATGAGCATATACTAGTTGGACTAGTAACCGGAAGGTTGCAAGTTCAAACCCCCTGAGCTGACAAGGTACAAATCTGTCGTTCTGCCCCTGAACAGGCAGTTAACCCACTGTTCCTAGGCCGTCATTGAAAATAAGAATCTCTTCTTAACTGACTTTCCTGGTTAAATAAAAGTCAAATTAAAAAATTTAAAAAATACCCACATGGGTGATTGAAAGATGAACTTCTACTACAACCTAAAGTGTGACGCTGTAAAGGTGGTTTAAAGCCCAAAATAATAAGAAGCAGCATGAGGAAGGAGGAGGGATGACGAGAAAGGAATTTGGTTGACCGTTTTATCTGTGGATTCATTGTCAGCGTAGAGGACCTTGTGCATTTCAGGTAAAATAACATAATGTTTATATCCCAGGACAAATTAGCTAGCAACAGCAAGCTAGCTAAATAGTTAACAAATTAGTTAGCAACAGCAAGCTAGCTAGCTAAATTGTCAAAAGTGTTTAATGCTTTTCCCCAAATTAATATAATTGGTTCAGAGTTTGTTTTGATATTTTAACCTGCGTGTCCTGATCCCTTCTGGTGTGGGTGAACAAAAACAATGTGCGCACGTCCAGTTTGGTCAGCATGTTAGATGGAAAGCTACTGAGGATAATAGCTGACTCTATAGCCACTCTACCTGTCACATCGTTAAATCTGAGCCAAGAGGAAAGTCTGTTCTCAGCTACAGTAATTCCTCTACCCAAGAGTGGTAAAGTGGCCTTTACTGGCTCTAACAGCAGACCTATCAGCTGGCTGCCAGCTCTTAGCAAACTGTTGGGGGGAAAAAAAGAGTGTTTCACCAAAAACAATGCTATTTCTCTGTAAACAAATTAACAACAGACATTCAGCATGCTTATAGAGTACCGCACTGACACAAATGACTGATGATTGGTGAAAAATAAATTGATGAGACGACTGTGGGAGCTGTACAGTAAGATTTCAATGTAGCTTTTGATATTGACCATCATCTATTGTTGAGAAAACTTTATGCGTTATGGCTTTTCAACCTCAGCTCTGAATCCACGATATGGCAATCTAATAGAACTCAAAGGGTTTTCTTTCACGGAAGCTTATCTAATGTCAAACATCTAAAGTGTGGTGTACCGCAGGGCAGCTCTCTAGGCCCTCTACTATTATTTTCACCAATGACCTGGCATTAAACAAAGTATGTGTGTCCATTTACGCTGATGATTAATCCATATACACATCAGCAACCACAGCTAATGAAGTCACTGAAACCCTTAAAGAGTTGTAGGTCTGTTTTGGAATAGGTGGCCAGTAATAAACTGGTCCTGAACATTTCTAAAACTAAGAGCATTGTATTTGGTACAAATCATTCCCTAAGTTCTAGACCTCTGCTGAATCTGGTAATGAATGGTGTGGCTGTTGAACAAGTTGAGGAGACTAAATTACTTGGTATTATCAGATTGTAAACTGTAATGGTCCAAACATATAGACTCAATGGTTATAAAGATGGGGAGAGGTCTGTCCGTAATAAAAGAGATGCTCCGAGTTTTGACAACACACTCCACAAAACATGTCCTGCAGGCTCAAGTTTGATCTCATCTCGATTATTGTCCAGTCATATGGTCAACTGATGCAAAGAAAGACCTAGTTAAGCTGCAGAACAGAACCCAGAACAGAGCGGCACATCTTGCTCTTCATTGTAGTTAGAGGGCTAATACTAATACTATGTATGCTAGTCTCTCTTGGCTGAGAGTTGAGGAAAGACTGACTGTCATTTCTTGCTTTAAGAAACATTAAAGCAACACCTCATGGCACAACGCCTCTCCCCCATGTGATATACTTGTTGTTGTCTATGTACTGACATGTATGTAACTGATAGATGCACACACACATTTTTTTAATTGAAAAGTCTTGTCTGTAATGTATTTTTCGTTATATGTCGGAACCCCGGTAAAACTAGCTGTCGCCGTTGGCGTCGGTTAATTGGGGTCCTAATAAATCACATCTACTGCTGCTGTTTCTGCTGCCACTGTTACTACTGCCGGTTCTACGGCTGTTTCGACTGCAGTTTCTACAGTTACTACCGCTTCTGCGGTTTCTACTGTTACTACTGCAGCTGTTACTATTGCAGCTGTTTCTACTGTTACTACTGTTTCTACTGTTACTACTGCAGCTGTTTCTACTGCAGCTGTTACTACTGCTGTTTCTACTGCAGCTGTTACTACTGTTTCTACTGTTTCTACTGCAGCTGTTACTACTGTTTCTACTGCTGCTGTTTCTACTGCAGCTGTTACTACTGTCACTACGGCTGCTGTTACTACTACTACTGCTGCTGTTTCTACTGTTACTACTGCTGCTGCTACTACTACTACTACTGCTGCTGTTTCTACTGTTACTACTGCAGCTGTTTCTACTGTTACTACTGCAGCTGTTTCTACTGTTACTACTGCTGCTGTTTCTACTGTTACTACTGCTGCTGCTGTTACTACTGTCACTACGGCTGCTGTTACTACTGATACTACTGCTGCTGCTACTACTACTACTACTGCTGCTGTTTCTACTGTTACTACTGCTGCTGTTACTACTGCTGCTGTTTCTACTGCTGCTGTTACTGCTGCTGTTTCTACTGTTACTACTGCTGCTGTTACTACTGCTGCTGTTTCTACTGTTACTACTGCAGCTGTTTCTACTGTTACTACTGCAGCTGTTTCTACTGTTACTACTGCAGCTGTTTCTACTGTTACTACTGCAGCTGTTTCTACTGTTACTACTGCAGCTGTTTCTACTGTTACTACTGCAGCTGTTTCTACTGTTACTACTGCTGCTGCTGTTACTACTGCTGCTACTACTAATACTACTGCTGCTGCTACTACTGTTACTACTGCAGCTGTTTCTACTGTTACTACTACTAATACTACTGCTGCTGTTTCTACTGTTACTACTGCTGCTGTTTCTATTGCAGCTGTTTCTACTGCTGCTACTACTAATACTACTGCTGCTGTTACTATTACTAACACTACTGCTGCTGTTACTACTGCTGCTACTGCTGTTACTACTGCTGTTACTAAGACTGCTGTTACTACTACTGTTACTAAAACTGCTGTTACTACTACTACTACTGCTGTTATTACTGCTGCTGTTAATACTGCTGTTACTACTACTAATACTACTGCTGCTGTTACTACTGCTGCTAATACTGCTGTTACTACTACTACTGCTGCTGTTAATACTGCTGTTACTACTACTACTGCTGTTAATACTGCTGTTACTACTACTACTGCTGTTAATACTGCTGTTACTACTACTGCTGTTGCTACTGCTGTTACTACTACTACTGATGTTGCTACTGCTGTTACTACTGCTGTTACTACTACTACTGCTGTTGCTACTGCTGTTACTACTACTGCTGCTGTTGCTACTGCTGTTACTACTAATACTGCTGTTACTACTACTACTGCTGTTAATACTGCTGTTACTACTACTGCTGTTGCTACTGCTGTTACTACTACTACTGCTGTTGCTACTGCTGTTACTACTACTACTGCTGTTGCTACTGCTGTTACTACTGCTGTTGCTACTGCTGTTACTACTACTACTGCTGTTGCTACTGCTGTTACTACTACTACTGCTGCTGCTACTGCTGTTACTACTACTACTGCTGTTGCTACTGCTGTTACTACTGCTGTTACTACTACTGCTGCTGTTGCTACTGCTGTTACTACTACTACTGCTGTTGCTACTGCTGTTACTACTGCTGTTACTACTACTACTGCTGTTGCTACTGCTGTTACTACTACTGCTGCTGTTGCTACTGCTGTTACTACTACTACTGCTGTTACTACTACTGCTGCTGCTGTTACTACTACTACTTCTCTTGCTATTACTACTACTGCTGTTGCTACTGCTGTTACTACTGCTACTGCTGTTACTACTACTGCTGTTACTACTACTGCTGTTGCTACTGCTGTTACTACTACTGCTACTGCTGTTACTACTACTGCTACTGCTGTTACTACTACTACTTCTCCTCTTATTACTACTACTGCTGCTGCGAATACTGCTGTTACTACTACTACTACTAATACTACTGTTTCTGTTACTACTACTACTAGTAATACTACTGCTGCTGTTACTGCTGCTGTTACTACTACTATTACTACTGCTGTTACTACTACTACTAATACTACTGCTGCTGTTACTACTGCTGCTGTTACTACTGCAGCTGCTACTAATAATATTACTACTGTAGCTGTTACCACTGCTGCCGTTACTACTACTGCTTCTGTTACTACTGCTATTACTACTACTGCTGTTACTACTACTATTACTACTGCTGATGCCGCTAATACTATTACTACTGCAGCTGTTACTACTGTAGCTGTTACTAATACTATTACTACTGCCGCTGTTACTACTGCTGCTGTTACTAATAATATTACTACTGTAGCTGTTACTACTGCAGCTGTTACTAATACTATTACTACTGCCGCTGTTACTACTGCTGCTGTTACTAATAATATTACTACTGTAGCTGTTACTACTGCAGCTGTTACTAATACTATTACTACTGCCGCTGTTACTACTGCTGCTGCTACTAATACTATTACTACTGCAGCTGTTACTACTGTTACTACTGCAGCTGTTACTAATACTATTACTACTGCAGCTGTTACTACTGCTGCTGCTACTAATACTATTACTACTGCTGCTGTTACTACTACTGTTACTACTACTACTACTGCTGTTACTACTACTACTACTACTACTACTGCTGTTACTACTACTGTTACTACTACTACTACTGCTGTTACTACTACTACTACTGCTGTTACTACTACTACTACTGCTGTTACTACTACTACTGTTATTACTACTGATGTTACTACTACTGCTGTTACTACTACTACTGCTGTTACTACTACTACTACTACTACTGCTGCTGTTACTACTACTGCTGCTGTTACTACTACTACTACTACTGCTGCTGTTACTACTACTGCTGCTGTTACTACTACTACTACTGCTGCTGTTACTACTGCTGCTGTTACTACTACTACTACTACTGCTGCTGTTACTACTGCTGCTGTTACTACTACTACTACTACTACTACTACTACTAGTTACTACTACTGCTGTTACTACTACTACTACTACTACTGCTGTTACTACTACTACTACTACTACTGTTACTACTACTACTGCTGTTACTACTACTACTACTACTGCTGTTACTACTACTACTACTACTGCTGTTACTACTACTACTACTACTACTACTGCTGTTACTACTACTACTACTACTACTGCTGTTACTACTACTACTACTACTACTGTTACTACTACTACTACTGCTGTTACTACTACTACTGTTACTACTACTACTACTACTACTACTGCTGTTACTACTACTATTACTACTGCTGTTACTACTACTACTGTTACTACTACTACTACTACTACTACTGCTGTTACTACTACTGCTGTTACTACTACTACTACTACTACTACTACTGTTACTACTACTACTGCTGTTACTACTACTACTGCTGTTACTACTACTACTGCTGTTACTACTACTACTGCTGCTACTACTACTACTACTACTACTACTACTGTTACTACTACTGCTGTTACTACTACTACTACTGCTGCTGTTACTACTACTACTGCTGTTACTACTACTACTGTTACTACTACTACTGCTGTTACTACTACTACTACTGCTACTACTACTACTACTGTTACTACTACTACTACTACTACTTACTACTACTACTACTGCTGTTACTACTACTACTACTACTGTTGAAAAAGTACTACTACTACTACTGTTACTACTAAAGTACTACTACTGCTGTTACTACTAATATTACTACTGTGCTGTTACTACTGCAGCTGTTACCACTGCTGTTACTACTACTACTACTGTTACTACTGCTGTTACTACTACTACTACTACTACTACTGTTACTACTACTACTAATACTATTACTACTGCTGCTGCCACTTACTATTACTACTACTGCTGTTACTACTGTTACTACTACTACTACTAATACTGTTACTACTGCAGCTACTACTAATATTACTACTACTGCTGTTACTACTACTGCTGCTGCTACTACTACTACTTACTACTGCAGCTGTTACTACTGCTGCTGCTACTAATACTACTACTACTGCAGCTGTTACTACTACTATTACTACTGCAGCTGTTACTACTACTATTACTACTGCAGCTGTTACTAATAATATTACTACTGTAGCTGTTACTACTGCTGCTGCTACTAATACTATTACTACTGCAGCTGTTACTACTACTATTACTACTGCAGCTGTTACTGCTGTTACTACTACTGCAGCTGTTACTACTACTAGCTGTTACTACTACTACTACTACTGCTGTTACTACTACTACTGCAGCTGTTACTACTACTATTACTACTGCAGCTGTTACTACTACTATTACTACTGTAGCTGTTACCACTGCTGCTGTTACTGCTGCTGTTACCACTGCTGCTGCTGTTACTACTACTGTTGTTACTACTACTACTGCTGTTACTACTACTACTACTACTGCTGTTACTACTACTACTGCTGCTGTTACTACTACTGCTGCTGCTGTTACTACTACTAGTTGTTACTACTACTACTACTACTACTACTGCTGTTACTACTACTACTACTGCTGTTACTACTACTGTTACTACTACTACTGCTACTACTACTACTACTGTTACTACTACTACTACTGCTGTTACTACTACTACTACTACTGCTGTTACTACTACTACTGCTGTTACTACTACTGTTACTACTACTACTACTGCTGTTACTACTACTACTACTACTACTACTACTACTGTTACTACTACTACTACTGTTACTACTACTACTACTGTTACTGTTTTACTACTACTACTGCTGTTACTACTACTACTACTACTGCTGTTACTACTACTACTACTACTACTGTTACTACTACTACTACTACTGCTGTTACTACTACTACTACTACTACTGTTACTACTACTACTGCTGTTACTACTACTGTTACTACTACTACTACTACTGCTGTTACTACTACTACTACTACTACTACTGTTACTACTACTACTACTACTGCTGTTACTACTACTACTACTACTGCTGTTACTACTACTACTACTGCTGTTACTACTACTGTTGTTACTACTACTACTGCTGTTACTACTACTACTGCTGTTACTACTACTACTGCTGTTACTACTACTACTGCTGTTACTACTACTACTGACTACTACTACTGCTGCTACTGCTGTTACTACTACTGCTACTGCTGTTACTACTACTACTACTGCTGTTACTACTACTACTGTTGTTACTACTACTACTGCTGTTACTACTACTACTGTTAATACTACTACTACTGTTACTACTACTACTACTGCTGTTACTACTACTACTACTGCTGTTACTACTACTACTACTGTTGGAAAAAGTAAACAGTCATACTTGAGTGTTACTACTGCTACTAATATTACTACTGTAGCTGTTACTACTGCTGCTGCTACTAATACTATTACTACTGCTGCTGTTACTACTGCTGCTGTTACTGCTGCTGTTACCACTGCTGCTGTTACTACTGCTGCTGTTACTACTACTGTTACTACTACTACTACTGCTGTTACTACTACTACTGTTACTACTACTACTGTTACTACTACTACTGTTACTACTACTACTGTTACTACTACTACTGTTACTACTACTACTACTACTGTTACTACTACTACTGTTGTTACTACTACTACTACTACTACTGCTGTTACTACTACTACTACTACTGCTGTTACTACTACTACTACTACTACTACTACTACTACTACTACTACTACTACTGCTGTTACTACTACTACTACTGTTACTACTACTACTACTACTACTACTACTGCTGTTACTACTACTACTACTGCTGTTACTACTACTACTACTACTGCTGTTACTACTACTACTACTACTACTACTACTACTACTACTACTACTACTACTGCTGTTACTACTACTACTACTACTACTACTACTACTGCTGTTACTACTACTACTGTTACTACTACTACTACTGTTACTACTACTACTGCTGTTACTACTACTACTACTACTACTACTACTGCTGTTACTACTACTACTACTGTTGTTACTACTACTACTGCTGTTACTACTACTACTGTTGTTACTACTACTACTACTACTACTACTACTGTTGTTACTACTACTACTGCTGTTACTACTACTACTGCTGTTACTACTACTACTGCTGTTACTACTACTACTGCTGTTACTACTACTACTGCTGTTACTACTACTACTGCTACTACTGCTGTTACTACTACTACTACTACTGCTGTTACTACTACTACTACTGCTGTTACTACTACTACTACTGCTGTTACTACTACTACTGTTAATACTACTACTGCTGTTACTACTACTACTACTGCTGTTACTACTACTACTACTGCTGTTACTACTACTACTACTGTTGGAAAAAGTAAACAGTCATACTTGAGTAAAAGTAAAGATACCTGCTACTAATAATATTACTACTGTAGCTGTTACTACTGCAGCTGTTACTACTACTGTTACTACTACTACTGCTGTTACTACTACTACTACTACTACTGCTGTTACTACTACTACTACTACTGCTGTTACTACTACTACTACTGCTGTTACTACTACTACTACTGCTGTTACTACTACTACTGTTAATACTACTACTGCTGTTACTACTACTACTACTGCTGTTACTACTACTACTACTGCTGTTACTACTACTACTACTGTTGGAAAAAGTAAACAGTCATACTTGAGTAAAAGTAAAGATACCTGCTACTAATAATATTACCACTGCTGCCGTTACTACTACTGCTGCTGTTACTACTGCTATTACTACTACTGCTGTTACTACTACTACTAATACTATTACTACTGCTGATGCCACTAATACTATTACTACTGCAGCTGTTACTACTGTTACTACTGTAGCTGTTACTAATACTATTACTACTGCAGCTGTTACTACTGCTGCTGCTACTAATACTATTACTACTGCAGCTGTTACTACTACTATTACTACTGCAGCTGTTACTACTACTATTACTACTGCAGCTGTTACTAATAATATTACTACTGCTGCTGTTACTACTGCTGCTGCTGTTACTACTACTATTACTACTGTAGCTGTTACTACTACTATTACTACTGCAGCTGTTACTAATAATATTACTACTGTAGCTGTTACTACTGCTGCTGCTACTAATACTATTACTACTGCAGCTGTTACTACTACTATTACTACTGCAGCTGTTACTAATAATATTACTACTGTAGCTGTTACTACTGCTGCTGCTACTAATACTATTACTACTGCAGCTGTTACTACTGCTGTTACTACTGCTGCTGTTACTACTGCTGCTGTTACTGCTGCTGTTACTACTGCTGCTGCTGTTACTACTACTATTACTACTGCAGCTGTTACTAATAATATTACTACTGTAGCTGTTACTAATAATATTACTACTGCTGTTACTGCTGCTGTTACTACTGCTGCTGCTGTTACTACTACTGTTACTACTACTACTGTTGTTACTACTACTGTTGTTACTACTACTGCTGCTGTTACCACTGCTGCTGCTGTTACTACTACTGTTACTACTACTACTGTTGTTACTACTACTGCTGCTGTTACCACTGCTGCTGCTGTTACTACTACTGTTACTACTACTACTGTTGTTACTACTACTACTGTTGTTACTACTACTACTACTACTACTACTACTACTACTGCTGTTACTACTACTACTGCTGTTACTACTACTGTTGTTACTACTACTACTACTGTTGTTACTACTACTACTGTTGTTACTACTACTACTACTGTTACTACTACTACTACTGCTGTTGTTACTACTACTACTGTTGTTACTACTACTACTGTTGTTACTACTACTACTACTACTACTACTGTTACTACTACTACTACTACTACTACTGTTACTACTACTACTACTACTACTACTGTTACTACTACTACTACTACTACTACTGTTACTACTACTACTGCTGTTACTACTACTACTGCTGTTACTACTACTACTACTGCTGTTACTACTACTACTGCTGTTACTACTACTACTGCTGTTACTACTACTACTACTACTGCTGTTACTACTACTACTACTGCTGTTACTACTACTACTACTGCTGTTACTACTACTACTGTTACTACTACTGTTGTTACTACTACTACTGCTGTTACTACTACTACTACTGTTACTACTACTACTACTGTTGGAAAAAGTAAACAGTCATACTTAAGTAAAAGTAAAGATACCTTAATAGAAAATGACTCAAGTAAAAGTGAGTCACCCAGTAAAATACTACTTGAGTAAAAGTCAAAGTATTTGGTTTTAAATACTTAAGTATCAAAAGAAGTATAAATCATTTCAAATTCCATATATAAAGCAAACTAGACGGCATAATGTTATTGTTTTTTTTTTACATTCATGGATAAGCAGAGGCACACTCCAACACTCAGACTTGATTTACAAACAAAGCATTTGCTTAGTGAGTCTGCAACACCAGAGGCAGCAGGGATGACCAGGGTTGTTTTCTTGATAAGTGTGTGAATTAGGAAGGAAACATCTCAAGGATTTTATCAGGAGGCCAAAGGTGACTTTAAAACCGTTAAGATTCTAATGGAGACTAGTCAGGATCGAGGGAAAGATGAACGGAGCAAAGTACAGAGAGATCATTGATGAAAACCTGCTCCAGAGCGCTCAGGACCTCGGAAGGTGAACCATCGCCCCAGTCTAACAGGACAACGACCCTAAGCACACAACCAAGATAACGCAGGAGTGGCTTCAGGACAAGTGTCTGAATGTCCTTGAGTGGCCCAGCCAGAGCCCCGACTTGAACCTAATCGAACATCTCTGGAGAGACATGAAAGTAGCTGTGCAGTGACGCTCCCCATCCAACCTGACAGAGCTTGAGAGGATCTGCAGAGAAGAATGGGAGAAACTCCCCAAATACAGGTGTGACAAGCTTGTAGCATCATTCCCCAAGAAGACTCAATGCTGTAATCGCTGACAGAGGTGCTTCAACTAAGTACTGAGTACAGGGTCTGAATACTTATGTAAACGTGATATCAGTTTTCTATTTTTGGTACATTTGCTAAAATGTCTAAATACCCGTTTTTGCTTTGTCATTATGGGGTATTGTGATGTCATTATGGGGTATTGTGTGTAGGCTGATGAGGGGGAAAAAACAATTTAATCCCTTTTAGAACAAGTCTGTAACGTAACAAAAATGTGGAAAAAAGTGAAGGGGTCTGAATACTTTCTGAATGCCCTGTAAAGTGTTTATTAGTTGGCAGGAGTCTTTAGTTCACAACATTGTTTTCATGCATTTCGAATAACGTAAGACTTTTTTTTGGTAGATGTTTCCTAACACCCCCTTGTTTCATCTGTTTGACCACAAATCTAAGCCTTTGCTTATACTTAATTTTTAGGATGGACGATGGTTAAAAATGTATATATGCCTTAATATCAACAACAACTAAAATATTGACTCTTCGCTTTCATTTGACATTCAATTTGACATGCTCTTGTGAACTTCACGTTGGTGCTCGTAGAAATGAAACACGGTAGAAGATATAGTTGTGGCAATACTGTGTATTTATATGTCTGGTTATGTAAGTAGGATGTCATCTGATATACGTTATCTGTATTTTTATTTAATTTATGATTTAATTAGGCAAGTCCGTTAAGAACAAATTCCTATTTACAATGAAGGCCTACCAAGAGGCCTCCTGGCGGGGACGGGGTCTGGGATAAAAAAAATAAATGAATAAAATAGAAATATAGGACAGAACACACATCACGACAAGAGACAGACAACACTACATAAAGAAAGACCTAAGACAACAACATAGAAATCGCATGTCAAATATGCCTGTCCGGAGTCAATTTCTCTATGGGATATTAAAAGTATACCAATCTATTCTAAAGCACAGTCAATCACATTAGGACAGACCATTAACTGACCTGGATATGCCTGATGATGATGATATATATGTGACCTGGCATTATCTGATTGGCTGAGAGGTGGATATCACCTACAGCATTAGTTAGGCAGCATTGAGCATTTCACTGGTAGCCACGGCAACTATATAGCCTGGAACTCAAACTGATATACTCCCATCGACCTGGTGAAGTGAAACGGCACATATCAGTTCAGATTCCAAGCTAGACACTACAGGCAGAGTCAGAATGCATCTTGCTGAAACCACAATAGTGCTAAGAGCTTTTGTTCTGCACAGCTCCATGTGTTGCTCAAGCTAGGCACCAGTCCGCAAGTCAGGGTAACAGTTTCACTCATTTAGTTCCATCCGGCACAATTCTTTCCTTCACTGGTTTGCCATTTGACTATTCTCTCTGTTGTTTAGCTCCATCCGGCTACAAAGGAGCTCTCTGTGTGTGAGAACTGCAACTCTGTATGCTGGCTATTGTTTATAGAGAGGGTCAGAGCCAGAGGTCAGCAACCTAACTGGGAGAACTACTGCCTTGGCCCAAGGCGACCATTTTCTCTCTAAGACTGACACACACACTATTGCTTGGCCAAAGGGTATTATATGAACCGGAGTTAGTTCCTGTGAATGCTTTTTAAAAAAAATGTATGTTCAAACTCAGCTGAGTAAGATTTCCCATGTATTTATTACGCCATAATTAACTTGAAATTTAAAAGGATACCAAACAGCAATACACCATCATCCACAAATACAAATGAGTTGTTAAAGTCCTATTTCAGCCAAGTCCTCCAAAAGAGACCAAAAACAAAGGCCGCTGCTGCCCACTGTCTCTACAAGCTGCTGCCCACTGTCTCTACAAGCCCACTGTCTCTACAAGCCCACTGTCTCTACAAGCTGCTGCCCACTGTCTCTACAAGCTGCTGTCCAATGTCTCTACAAGCTGCTGCCCACTGTCTCTACAAGCCCACTGTCTCTACAAGCCCACTGTCTCTACAAGCCCACTGTCTCTACAAGCCCACTATCTCTACAAGCCCACTGTCTCTACAAGCCCACTGTCTCTACAAGCTGCTGCCCGCTGTCTCTACAAGCCGCTGCCTCTACAAGCCCACTGTCTCTACAAGCCCACTGTCTCTACAAGCCCACTGTCTCTACAAGCCCACTGTCTCTACAAGCCGCTGCCCACTGTCTCTACAAGCCCACTGTCTCTACAAGCCCACTGTCTCTACAAGCCCACTGTCTCTACAAGCTGCTGCCCACTGTCTCTACAAGCCCACTGTCTCTACAAGCTGCTGCCCACTGTCTCTACAAGCCCACTGTCTCTACAAGCTGCTGCCCACTGTCTCTACAAGCTGCTGCCCACTGTCTCTACAAGCCCACTGTCTCTACAAGCCCACTGTCTCTACAAGCCCACTGTCTCTACAAGCCCACTGTCTCTACAAGCCCACTGTCTCTACAAGCTGCTGCCCACTGTCTCTACAAGCCGCTGCCTCTACAAGCCCACTGTCTCTACAAGCCCACTGTCTCTACAAGCTGCTGCCCACTGTCTCTACAAGCCCACTGTCTCTACAAGCTGCTGCCCACTGTCTCTACAAGCTGCTGCCCACTGTCTCTACAAGCCCACTGTCTCTACAAGCCCACTGTCTCTACAAGCCCACTGTCTCTACAAGCCCACTGTCTCTACAAGCTGCTGCCCACTGTCTCTACAAGCCCACTGTCTCTTCAAGCTGCTGCCCACTGTCTCTACAAGCCGCTGCCCACTGTCTCTACAAGCCCACTGTCTCTACAAGCCCACTGTCTCTACAAGCCGCTGCCCACTGTCTCTACAAGCCCACTGTCTCTACAAGCCGCTGCCCACTGTCTCTACAAGCCCACTGTCTCTACAAGCCCACTGTCTCTACAAGCCCACTGTCTCTACAAGCTGCTGCCCACTGTCTCTACAAGCCCACTGTCTCTACAAGCTGCTGCCCACTGTCTCTACAAGCCCACTGTCTCTACAAGCTGCTGCCCACTGTCTCTACAAGCCCACTGTCTCTACAAGCCCACTGTCTCTACAAGCCCACTGTCTCTACAGGCTGCTGCCCACTGTCTCTACAAGCCGCTGTCTCCACAGTCTCTACAAGCCACTGTCTCTACAAGCCCACTGTCTCTACAAGCCCACTGTCTCTACAAGCCCACTGTCTCTGACAAGCCCACTGTCTCTACAAGCTGCTGCCCACTGTCTCTACAAGCCCACTGTCTCTACAAGCTGCTGCCCACTGTCTCTACTTGCCGCCCACTGTCTCTACAAGCCCACTGTCTCTACAAGCCCACTGTCTCTACAAGCCCACTGTCTCTACAAGCCGCTGCCCACTGTCTCTACAAGCTGCTGCCCACTGTCTCTACAAGCTGCTGCCCACTGTCTCTACAAGCTGCTGCCCACTGTCTCTACAAGCTGCTGCCCACTGTCTCTACAAGCCCACTGTCTCTACTATCCCACTGTCTCTACAAGCCCACTGTCTCTACAAGCTGCTGCCCACTGTCTCTACAAGCTGCTGCCCACTGTCTCTACAAGCCCACTGTCTCTACAAGCTGCTGCCCACTGTCTCTACAAGCTCACTGTCTCTACAAGCTGCTGCCCACTGTCTCTACAAGCTCACTGTCTCTACAAGCCCACTGTCTCTACTAGCCCACTGTCTCTACAAGCTCACTGTCTCTACAAGCTGCTGCCCACTGTCTCTACAAGCCCACTGTCCCTTCAAGCTGCTGCCCACTGTCTCTACTAGCCCACTGTCTCTACTAGCTCACTGTCTCTACAAGCCCACTGTCTCTACAAGCCCACTGTCTCTACAAGCCCACTGTCTCTACAAGCTGCTGCCCACTGTCTCTACAAGCCCACTGTCTCTACAAGCTGCTGCCCACTGTCTCTACAAGCCCACTGTCTCTACAAGCCCACTGTCTCTACAAGCCCACTGTCTCTACAAGCCCACTGTCTCTACAAGCTGCTGCCCACTGTCTCTACAAGCCCACTGTCTCTTCAAGCTGCTGCCCACTGTCTCTTCAAGCTGCTGCCCACTGTCTCTTCAAGCCGCTGCCCACTGTCTCTACAAGCCCACTGTCTCTACAAGCCCACTGTCTCTACAAGCCCACTGTCTCTACAAGCCCACTGTCTCTACAAGCCCACTGTCTCTACAAGCTGCTGCCCACTGTCTCTACAAGCCCACTGTCTCTACAAGCTGCTGCCCACTGTCTCTACAAGCTGCCGCCCACTGTCTCTACAAGCCCACTGTCTCTACAAGCCCACTGTCTCTACAAGCCCACTGTCTCTACAAAATATTGCCCACTGTCTCTACAAGCTGCTGCCCACTGTCTCTACAAGCTGCTGCCCACTGTCTCTACAAGCTGAAACACGGTCTAGAAGCCCACTGTCTCTACAAGCTGCTGCCCACTGTCTCTACAAGCCCACTGTCTCTACTATCCCACTGTCTCTACAAGCTGCTGCCCACTGTCTCTACAAGCTGCTGCCCACTGTCTCTACAAGCCCACTGTCTCTACAAGCTGCTGCCCACTGTCTCTACAAGCTCACTGTCTCTACAAGCCCACTGTCTCTGCCCACTGTCTCTACAAGCTCACTGTCTCTACAAGCCCACTGTCTCTAAAGCCCACTGTCTCTACAAGCTCACTGTCTCTAGAAATACAAGCTGCTGCCCACTGTCTCTACAAGCCCACTGTCTCTAAGCTGCTGCCCACTGTCTCTACTAGCCCACTGTCTCTACAAGCTCACTGTCTCTACAAGCCCACTGTCTCTACAAGCCCACTGTCTCTACAAGCCCACTGTCTCTACAAGCTGCTGCCCACTGTCTCTACAAGCCCACTGTCTCTACAAGCTGCTGCCCACTGTCTCTACAAGCCCACTGTCTCTACAAGCCCACTGTCTCTACAAGCCCACTGTCTCTACAAGCCCACTGTCTCTACAAGCCCACTGTCTCTACAAGCTGCTGCCCACTGTCTCTACAAGCCCACTGTCTCTTCAAGCTGCTGCCCACTGTCTCTTCAAGCTGCTGCCCACTGTCTCTTCAAGCCGCTGCCCACTGTCTCTACAAGCCCACTGTCTCTACAAGCCCACTGTCTCTACAAGCCCACTGTCTCTACAAGCCGCTGCCCACTGTCTCTACAAGCCCACTGTCTCTACAAGCCGCTGCCCACTGTCTCTACAAGCCCACTGTCTCTACAAGCCCACTGTCTCTACAAGCCCACTGTCTCTACAAGCCCACTGTCTCTACAAGCCCACTGTCTCTACAAGCCCACTGTCTCTACAAGCCCACTGTCTCTACAAGCCCACTGTCTCTACAAGCCCACTGTCTCTACAAGCCCACTGTCTCTACAAGCCCACTGTCTCTACAAGCCCACTGTCTCTACAGGCTGCTGCCCACTGTCTCTTCAAGCCGCTGCCCACTGTCTCTACAAGCCCACTGTCTCTACAAGCCCACTGTCTCTACAAGCCCACTGTCTCTACAAGCCCACTGTCTCTACAAGCCCACTGTCTCTACAAGCCCACTGTCTCTACAAGCCCACTGTCTCTACAAGCCCACTGTCTCTACAAGCTGCTGCCCACTGTCTCTACAAGCTGCTGCCCACTGTCTCTACAAGCCCACTGTCTCTACAAGCTGCTGCCCACTGTCTCTACAAGCTGCCGCCCACTGTCTCTACAAGCCCACTGTCTCTACAAGCCCACTGTCTCTACAAGCCCACTGTCTCTACAAGCTGCTGCCCGCTGTCTTAAAAAACAAGCCCACTGTCTCTACAAGCCCACTGTCTCTACAAGCCCACTGTCTCTACAAGCCCACTGTCTCTACATAAGCCCACTGTCTCTACAAGCCCACTGGATACCAAGCCCACTGTCTCTACAAGCCCACTGTCTCTACAAGCCCACTGTCTCTACAAGCCCACTGTCTCTACAAGCCCACTGTCTCTACAAGCCCACTGTCTCTACAAGCTGCTGCCCACTGTCTCTACAAGCTGCTGCCCACTGTCTCTACAAGCCCACTGTCTCTACAAGCTGCTGCCCACTGTCTCTACAAGCCCACTGTCTCTACAAGCCCACTGTCTCTAGCTGCTGCCCACTGTCTCTACAAGCCCACTGTCTCTACAAGCTGCTGCCCACTGTCTCTACAAGCCCACTATCTACAAGCCCACTGTCTCTACAAGCCCACTGTCTCTACAAGCTGCTGCCCACTGTCTCTACAAGCCCACTGTCTCTACAAGCTGCTGCCCACTGTCTCTACAAGCCCACTGTCTCTACAAGCCCACTGTCTCTACAAGCCCACTGTCTCTACAAGCCCACTGTCTCTACAAGCTGCTGCCCACTGTCTCTACAAGCCCACTGTCTCTTCAAGCTGCTGCCCACTGTCTCTACAAGCCGCTGCCCACTGTCTCTACAAGCCCACTGTCTCTACAAGCCCACTGTCTCTACAAGCCGCTGCCCACTGTCTCTACAAGCCCACTGTCTCTACAAGCCGCTGCCCACTGTCTCTACAAGCCCACTGTCTCTACAAGCCCACTGTCTCTACAAGCCCACTGTCTCTACAAGCTGCTGCCCACGGTCTCTACAAGCCCACTGTCTCTACAAGCTGCTGCCCACTGTCTCTACAAGCCCACTGTCTCTACAAGCTGCTGCCCACTGTCTCTACAAGCCCACTGTCTCTACAAGCCCACTGTCTCTACAAGCCCACTGTCTCTACAGGCTGCTGCCCACTGTCTCTTCAAGCCGCTGCCCACTGTCTCTACAAGCCACTGTCTCTACAAGCCCACTGTCTCTACAAGCCCACTGTCTCTACAAGCCCACTGTCTCTACAAGCCCACTGTCTCTACAAGCTGCTGCCCACTGTCTCTACAAGCCCACTGTCTCTACAAGCTGCTGCCCACTGTCTCTACAAGCTGCCGCCCACTGTCTCTACAAGCCCACTGTCTCTACAAGCCCACTGTCTCTACAAGCCCACTGTCTCTACAAGCCGCTGCCCACTGTCTCTACAAGCTGCTGCCCACTGTCTCTACAAGCTGCTGCCCACTGTCTCTACAAGCTGCTGCCCACTGTCTCTACAAGCTGCTGCCCACTGTCTCTACAAGCCCACTGTCTCTACTATCCCACTGTCTCTACAAGCCCACTGTCTCTACAAGCTGCTGCCCACTGTCTCTACAAGCTGCTGCCCACTGTCTCTACAAGCCCACTGTCTCTACAAGCTGCTGCCCACTGTCTCTACAAGCTCACTGTCTCTACAAGCTGCTGCCCACTGTCTCTACAAGCTCACTGTCTCTACAAGCCCACTGTCTCTACTAGCCCACTGTCTCTACAAGCTCACTGTCTCTACAAGCTGCTGCCCACTGTCTCTACAAGCCCACTGTCCCTTCAAGCCCACTGTCTCTACTAGCTCAGCCCACTGTCTCTACAAGCCCACTGTCTCTACAAGCCCACTGTCTCTACAAGCTGCTGCCCACTGTCTCTACAAGCCCACTGTCTCTACAAGCTGCTGCCCACTGTCTCTACAAGCCCACTGTCTCTACAAGCCCACTGTCTCTACAAGCCCACTGTCTCTACAAGCCCACTGTCTCTACAAGCTGCTGCCCACTGTCTCTACAAGCCCACTGTCTCTTCAAGCTGCTGCCCACTGTCTCTTCAAGCTGCTGCCCACTGTCTCTTCAAGCCGCTGCCCACTGTCTCTACAAGCCCACTGTCTCTACAAGCCCACTGTCTCTACAAGCCCACTGTCTCTACAAGCCCACTGTCTCTACAAGCCCACTGTCTCTACAAGCTGCTGCCCACTGTCTCTACAAGCCCACTGTCTCCGCCCACTGTCTCTACAAGCCCACTGTCTCTACAAGCCCACTGTCTCTACAAGCCCACTGTCTCTACAAGCCCACTGTCTCTACAAGCCGCTGCCCACTGTCTCTACAAGCTGCTGCCCACTGTCTCTACAAGCTGCTGCCCACTGTCTCTACAAGCTGCTGCCCACTGTCTCTACAAGCTGCTGCCCACTGTCTCTACAAGCCCACTGTCTCTACTATCCCACTGTCTCTACAAGCTGCTGCCCACTGTCTCTACAAGCTGCTGCCCACTGTCTCTACAAGCCCACTGTCTCTACAAGCTGCTGCCCACTGTCTCTACAAGCTCACTGTCTCTACAAGCTGCTGCCCACTGTCTCTACAAGCTCACTGTCTCTACAAGCCCACTGTCTCTACTAGCCCACTGTCTCTACAAGCTCACTGTCTCTACAAGCTGCTGCCCACTGTCTCTACAAGCCCACTGTCCCTTCAAGCTGCTGCCCACTGTCTCTACTAGCCCACTGTCTCTACTAGCTCACTGTCTCTACAAGCCCACTGTCTCTACAAGCCCACTGTCTCTACAAGCCCACTGTCTCTACAAGCTGCTGCCCACTGTCTCTACAAGCCCACTGTCTCTACAAGCTGCTGCCCACTGTCTCTACAAGCCCACTGTCTCTACAAGCCCACTGTCTCTACAAGCCCACTGTCTCTACAAGCCCACTGTCTCTACAAGCCCACTGTCTCTACAAGCTGCTGCCCACTGTCTCTACAAGCCCACTGTCTCTTCAAGCTGCTGCCCACTGTCTCTTCAAGCTGCTGCCCACTGTCTCTTCAAGCCGCTGCCCACTGTCTCTACAAGCCCACTGTCTCTACAAGCCCACTGTCTCTACAAGCCCACTGTCTCTACAAGCCCACTGTCTCTACAAGCCCACTGTCTCTACAAGCCGCTGCCCACTGTCTCTACAAGCCCACTGTCTCTACAAGCCCACTGTCTCTACAAGCCCACTGTCTCTACAAGCCCACTGTCTCTACAAGCCCACTGTCTCTACAAGCCCACTGTCTCTACAAGCTGCTGCCCACTGTCTCTACAAGCCCACTGTCTCTACAAGCCCACTGTCTCTACAAGCCCACTGTCTCTACAAGCCCACTGTCTCTACAGGCTGCTGCCCACTGTCTCTTCAAGCCGCTGCCCACTGTCTCTACAAGCCCACTGTCTCTACAAGCCCACTGTCTCTACAAGCCCACTGTCTCTACAAGCCCACTGTCTCTACAAGCCCACTGTCTCTACAAGCCCACTGTCTCTACAAGCCCACTGTCTCTACAAGCCCACTGTCTCTACAAGCTGCTGCCCACTGTCTCTACAAGCTGCTGCCCACTGTCTCTACAAGCCCACTGTCTCTACAAGCTGCTGCCCACTGTCTCTACAAGCTGCCGCCCACTGTCTCTACAAGCCCACTGTCTCTACAAGCCCACTGTCTCTACAAGCCCACTGTCTCTACAAGCCGCTGCCCACTGTCTCTACAAACTGCTGCCCACTGTCTCTACTAGCTGCTGCCCACTGTCTCTACAAGCTGCTGCCCACTGTCTCCACTGTCTCTACAAGCTGCTGCCCACTGTCTCTACAAGCTCACTGTCTCTACAAGCTGCTGCCCACTGTCTCTACAAGCTCACTGTCTCTACTAGCCCACTGTCTCTACTAGCCCACTGTCTCTACAAGCTCACTGTCTCTACAAGCCCACTGTCTCTACTAGCCCACTGTCTCTACAAGCCCACTGTCTCTACTAGCCCACTGTCTCTACTAGCCCACTGTCTCTACAAGCTCACTGTCTCTACAAGCTGCTGCCCACTGTCTCTACAAGCCCACTGTCCCTTCAAGCTGCTGCCCACTGTCTCTACAAGCCCACTGTCTCTACTAGCCCACTGTCTCTACTAGCTCACTGTCTCTACTAGCTCACTGTCTCTACAAGCTCACTGTCTCTACAAGCTCACTGTCTCTACAAGCTCACTGTCTCTACAAGCTGCTGCCCACTGTCTCTACAAGCCCACTGTCTCTACTAGCCCACTGTCTCTACTAGCCCACTGTCTCTACTAGCTCACTGTCTCTACAAGCCCACTGTCTCTACTAGCTCACTGTCTCTACTAGCTCACTGTCTCTACAAGCTCACTGTCTCTACAAGCTCACTGTCTCTACAAGCTCACTGTCTCTACAAGCTGCTGCCCACTGTCTCTACAAGCTCACTGTCTCTACAAGCCCACTGTCTCTACTAGCCCACTGTCTCTACTAGCTCACGGTCTCTACAAGCTCACCGTCTCTACAAGCTGCTGCCCACTGTCTCTACAAGCTGCTGCCCACTGTCTCTACAAGCCCACTGTCTCTTCAAGCTGCTGCCCACTGTCTCTACAAGCTGCTGCCCACTGTCTCTACAAGCCCACTGTCTCTACAAGCCCACTGTCTCTACAAGCCCCTGTCTCTACAAGCCCACTGTCTCTACAAGCTGCTGCCCACTGTCTCTACAAGCTGCTGCCCACTGTCTCTACAAGCTGCTGCCCACTGTCTCTACAAGCCCACTGTCTCTTCAAGCTGCTGCCCACTGTCTCTACAAGCTGCTGCCCACTGTCTCTACAAGCTGCTGCCCACTGTCTCTACAAGCCCACTCTACAAGCTGCTGCCCACTGTCTCTACAAGCTGCTGCCCACTGTCTCTACAAGCCCACTGTCTCTACAAGCTGCTGCCCACTGTCTCTTCAAGCTGCTGCCCATCCACCCCTACAGATAACATGTTTCTGGTCTGGCGATGCTAAAGGCCCAGTGACACCCTCTTCAGAAACAGTCTGTTTACCCTCTGCGGGCTCGGCCATTCCCTCTGCTACTCTATTTTGGCCCCTTGTACCTAACAGGCATAATGCAGCCTTTCTGTGAGCTCAAAAGGAGAGAAGGAGAGGGGGTAAAGGCGAAGGGAGATGAGGACAGAGCGCAGGCTGTGTGGGAGGATGTCTGGTGGTTCTGACAGCTGCCGCTATTGCACCCAGCGAGCCAAAGGAAGTGGCAGAGAGAGCGAGAGAGATAGAGAGGGGCCTAGAGATAGAGAGGGGCAGAGAGATAGGGGCAGAGAGATAGAGAGGGGCATAGAGATAGAGAGGGGCATAGAGATAGAGAGGGGCATAGAGATAGAGAGGGGCAGAGAGAGAGAGAGGGGCATAGAGATAGAGAGGGGCATAGAGATAGAGAGGGGCAGAGAGAGAGAGAGATAGAGAGGGGCAGAGAGATAGAAAGGGGCAGAGAGAGAGAGAGATAGAGAGGGGCAGAGAGATAGAAAGGGGCCTAGAGATAGAGAGGGGCATAGAGAGAGAGATAGAGAGGGGCAGAGAGATAGAGAGGGACTGAGAGAGATAGAGGGGCAGAGAGATAGAGAGGGGCAGAGAGATAGAGAGGGGCATAGAGAGATAGAAAGGGGCCTAGAGATAGAGAGGGGCATAGAGAGAGAGATAGAGAGGGGCAGAGAGATAGAGAGGGACTGAGAGAGATAGAGGGGCAGAGAGATAGAGAGGGGCAGAGAGATAGAGAGGGGCATAGAGAGATAGAGAGGGGCATAGAGAGAGACGAAGAGAATGAGAGTAGGGCGAATAATGATGACTTCCCATCACCATCACATTCCCATGTTCACACAAAGCAACGATACTGAGTTGGAGTCATGGTTAAGGCATGATGTATCTCCTTAGTGGGGGGTACATATAGGCGGCTACTGATATCTGCGTCGGGATAAGAGCGTCTGTTAAATCACTATACTATATTTGTGCCATACACCCGGTGCAGACAGAGTGCAATCAATCCCCTTAGCATGATGCCCAATAGGCTGGTAGGATTCAGAAGAAGTGGTCATCGCAATTACATTCATAGCAGATCTACAGGGTTTAAACCACTGCCTTACTAGAAGGCTGAGCCGAAGTATTGGATTCACACCAATATTTCAAATCACGCGATGAGATGGAAAACGTCTCAGCTTCAGTTCCTTGAACTGTGTCATCCGTTCGGCTGTGTGACTCGGCTACTGTACAAAAATGTGACTGTTTCCCAAATAGCATCCTATTCTCTACACAGTAAACCGTTTGGGGGGGGGGGGACCAGAACCCTAAACAGGCCCCTACAACTCAAGATTCTGACCAACCAATCCCTCTTCAACTATGATAAACAGCAGCCAATACCTGTGGTTTTGGAAGATGCCGAGTGAGTAAGAACACACGATGCAAACAACTAGATTGTTATAAGTGTTCTTCAGAGGTCCACTCATGAATCCGGATCTGTCCATTTTGTTTGTTTGATAAAGGCTAAAGGACTCTGCGGTCCATTTCAGAACACAGTAGTATAGCAGCGGATGTTGCAACAATTTTACCATCTTACCTATCAAATGGAACAAAACGTCAATCGATACATCTCTATGAGAAGAACGCAGAGGTGGCAAACACGTGGATGGAATAGATGTCAGAGACAGTTGTAATATACATTCGAGTCAGTTAAAACGATTCCCCCCCCAAAAAAATAATGGTGATGCAGTCAATTGTTCTTGAGCTTGATGAAAAACAACACGGCGGAGTCTCAACCGTCGAGCGATATAACCATCGAAACAACTCAACCCAGTCACAAAACGAGTGAGATGAAGCACAGTGTTCCTGGAAATTAATCCGACTGTGAAAACTAGCTAAATGAATGCACAAAACTTCAAATCGTGCTCCTGCGCCGTTTTGTCGGCCTTAGTAGTACGAAATGCACGTAGTTAGCCAAGAGGGTCACTGAGCGCAAAGTTCAGAACGTTGAAGATAGAAATGTATCGCATTTATCATTAGAACATTGTTGCCGAGAACTGTAGCAGTTCTAGATGTTGAATTGCTATCTGCAACGTTCTGCGTGTTCCGCCCCTACCGTGAGCCCTTGCACTACGCATGCGCGCGTTGGACAACACTCTGCAGTCCATGAAAGTACAATAGCTACTCAAAAAGACCAAATTAAAATATGACCCACCCCATCACGGAAATTAATACATAACAGATTGCTCTGCTTCTCGGATAATATTTCATTATTTTTAACAAAGGAAAATATCCTCTTAGATAAAAAAAATAAAAACATCGTCTTTAATGTATCATAGAGATGCATCTATTGACATTTTGTTCCGTTTGATAGATAAGATGTGAAAAAGCGTTTATTTGTTTCTACATCCGCTGCTACACTATTGCGCAAGTGAACAGCAAACCTGGTTTAAAAAAAACATAAAGCAACGCCTCGCGGCACAACGCCTCTCCCCTATTGGACCTAGATAGTTTAATGTGTATGTATTGATATGTACGTGTGCCTTTCTGTATTTATTCTTTTATTTCTGTAGTTCTGTCCTTGAGCTGTTCTTGTCTATTGATGTTCTGCATTGTGTCATGTTTCATGTGGACACCAGGAAGATTAGCTGCTGCTTTTGCAACAGCTAATGAGGATCCTAATAAAATACCAAACAAATGGCTGAAATAAAGTAAGCAATGAGTGAGTTAAATCAACCTTTTTTATTTTTGTTAATTTTCTCATGACAAAAAAAATAATCCGTATGTGGACAATGAGCACAGAATAACAATTGACATTTGAGGATTGTCCATCACCCCAGAATAATACGTCATCCTCAACGAGACAGTTCATCCAGGCCAATTTGGCCAGGAAACCATCTTTATTCACAGCATGGTGGTTACTACTCCGGAAGCTGGCGCCTTTCCATTGTGGCTCATTCCATTGCCTTAACTCTGTCCACGTGAAAACCAATTAATGCCGACATTCACAAGGCCTTTGTATAAAATGTTTTACAAAATACTATATATCCTGTAACTTAACAAAGCATGCTGTTATGGCCCCCTGGTGGACCAGATGGGAATAAATCAATCATTCCATATTGGTCAGATGAGTTTGAGTTTACCTTACAATACTAAGTAACTAAGTAGACCCTGATCAAACGTAGGGCTCTAACTCCTACACCCTGTAGGAGCCAGCCTCCGCCAGGTGACCCCTGTAGGAGCCAGCCTCCGCCAGGTGACCCCTGTAGGAGCCAGCCTCCGCCAGGTGGTAGGAGAGCCTCCCCAGGTGAACCCCTGTAGGAGTCAGCCTCCGCCAGGTGACCCCTGTAGGAGTCAGCCTCCGCCAGGTGACCCCTGTAGGAGTCAGCCTCCGCCAGGTGACCCCTGTAGGAGCCAGCCTCCGCCAGGTGACCCCTGTAGGAGTCAGCCTCCGTCAGGTGACCCCTGTAGGAGTCAGCCTCCGCCAGGTGACCCCTGTAGGATCACAAATTGAAATAAATTGAAATAGAAATGTGCTCTCCTTTCTTCAGGAAACTATAATGAGACCAAAATGAAACAGGTGGATTTAAATTTAAAATATCGTACCCACTATCTCGTACCCATATCGTATTCACTATCTTAAGACCCATATCGTATTCATTATGATCAACAATGTAAGAAATGATCGTAGAGCAGCACTCCTACACTGAGACACGTTATGAATCTGGGCCCTGAACTGAATCCCCTTTTCAAAAAACACTAAGGATTGCTTAAATCACCATAACAATAAAATGTTATTCCTAAAGTCCCAAACATATTGCCATGAGCTTTAGGAGTGGTGTCCCAGACACAGATTAGTTTAAAAAGCACAATGGAGATTATCCATGGAATAATTCATTAATTTCAGCCAAGGACTAGGCTTAATCTGTATCCAGGAAAACAGCCCCTATGGTTTGAATAGAAATTCAATTGATTTGCTACTCCTTTCTCAAAAGGCCGGTAGACCCACCGAGAGGAGGCCCGAGAGGAGGCCGGTAGACCCACCGAGAGGAGGCAGGTAGACCCACAGAGAGGAGGCAGGTAGACCCACAGAGAGGAGGCAGGTAGACCCACAGAGAGGAGGCAGGTAGACCCACCGAGAGGAGGCAGGTAGACCCACCGAGAGGAGGCAGGTAGACCCACCGAGAGGAGGCCAGTAGCACCACCGAGAGGAGGCCAGTAGACCCACAGAGAGGAGGCCAGTAGACCCACAGAGAGGAGGCCAGTAGACCCACCGAGAGGAGGCCAGTAGACCCACCGAGAGGAGGCCAGTAGACCCACCGAGAGGAGGCCAGTAGACCTACAGAGAGGAGGCCAGTAGACCTACAGAGAGGAGGCCAGTAGACCCACAGAGAGGAGGCCAGTAGACCCACCGAGGAGGCCAGTAGACCCACAGAGAGGAGTCCAGTAGACCCACAGAGAGGAGGCCAGTAGACCCACAGAGAGGCCAGTAGACCCACAAGAGGAGGCCAGTAGACCCACCGACAGAAGGCCAGTAGACCCACAGAGAGGAGGCCAGTAGACCCACAGAGAGGAGGCCAGTAGACCCACCGACAGAAGGCCAGTAGACCCACAGAGAGGAGGCCAGTAGACCTACAGAGAGGAGACCAGTAGACCCCCACAGAGAGGAGGCCAGTAGACCCACAGAGAGGAGGCCAGTAGACCTACAGAGAGGAGGCCAGTAGACCCACCGAGGAGGCCAGTAGACCCACCGAGAAGAGGCCAGTAGACCCACCGAGAGGAGGCCAGTAGACCCACAGAGAGGAGGCAGGTAGACCCACAGAGAGGAGGCAGGTAGACCCACAGAGAGGAGGCAGGTAGACCCACAGAGAGGCCAGTAGACCCACAGAGAGGAGGCCAGTAGACCCACCGAGAGGAGGCCAGTAGACCCACCGAGAGGAGGCCAGTAGACCCACCGAGAGGAGGCCAGTAGACCCACCGACAGAAGGCCAGTAGACCCACAGAGGGCCAGTAGACCCACAGAGGGCCAGTAGACCTACAGAGAGGAGGCCAGTAGACCCACAGAGAGGAGGCCAGTAGACCTACAGAGAGGAGGCCAGTAGACCCACCGAGGAGGCCAGTAGACCCACCGAGAGGAGGCCAGTAGACCCACCGAGAGGAGGCCAGTAGACCCACCGAGAGGAGGCCAGTAGACCCACCGACAGAAGGCCAGTAGACCCACAGAGAGGCCAGTAGACCCACAGAGAGGAGGCCAGTAGACCCACAGAGAGGAGGCCAGTAGAAGCACCGAGCAGAGGCCAGTAGACCCACAGATGAATTAGGGATGAAGTCTGGAACACGAGACTACTACAGATATAATCCCATTCATAATCCCATTTGGCCATTGGGGGGGGGGTTGGGGTGAATAATCTGTAATCTGACGTTATTGGTTAATTAAATGAACATACATTCAAAAAAAGTGTTGGAAAAGAGTGAGGGTTTGACCGGTCAACCAACAGATTGAGCTGTCCTCCCCCGTCAGCCACACACTATTCAACAAGGACCCAGAGAAACTATTAGGCCTACCCATTCTCTGGAGGAAAAAACAACAACATTTAAAAATGTGTTTGATCCTTGACAACAATATTCTCACAGCACCTTTTAAACGAGGCAGTTGATAGTCTAGCTGCTCTTCTAAAAAAACATGAGAGCTTGGGACCAAGGTTTCATCTGCATTTTGGTCAAATTTGAGTTATTGACATAGCCCTTGTTCTGTCACCTGTCCTCCACCTGTATAGTACTCTTAAGTACCCCAATTCATGTTGTTAAATTCAAAAGAATACAAGATTTAAAAAAAAATTGCTGACACCACTCAAACCCTCTGAACTTTCAAGCCAATTACCTCAATCATATTCACGCAGGTTGAACCTTATTGTCCCAAATGGTGGACTTGGAATAGATCTGTTAACCACTGGGCAGGCACACAGCATGACTTTAGGGCACTCCCATGAAAACCACTGACAAAAGTTAGTGAGGACAACCCCTTTTAACTTTGTGTAAACAAGATTCATTCACACGGTTTGAAATGTAATTGATACCAACGATAACTAGCATAATAAAGACATATATCCTCTTATTCTAATAAAGACATATATCCTCATATATCCTCTTATTCTAATAAAGACATATATCCTCATATATCCTCTTATTCTAATAAAGACATATATCCTCATATATCCTCTTATTCTAATAAAGACATATATCCTCATATATCCTCTTATTCTAATAAAGACATATATCCTCATATATCCTCTTATTCTAATAAAGACATATATCCTCATATATCCTCTTATTCTAATAAAGACATATATCCTCATATATCCTCTTATTCTAATAAAGACATATATCCTCATATATCCTCTTATTCTAATAAAGACATATCCTCTTTGCATAGCAGTCACCTCAAATGCAGGTAGTAGAATGATGCAAATTGTAGCATAGTTTTAAAGACTGATTGACATTTGGTTTAGGCGCGTGTAAAGACTGTCCAAAGAAAGCCCAGGAGGCAGAAGATAAACCACGTCAAGTGAGTCCATCTCACTATTTTACATACCAAAGAAAGCAGACATCTTGCAGGTAACATTTTTGCATGAGTGTTTTCACACAACTTTCACTAAAAGGAGAGGACGTAATAGGTGGAGTCTTTGTACTAGGCCTGAGCAAAACATCCCTTCAACCTGTCCTGTGCCGTCCTCGGCCAATAGGCTCAGGCCGTCCTCGGCCAATAGGCTCAGGCCGTCCTCGGCCCATAGGCTCAGGCCGTCCTCGGCCCATAGGCTCAGGCCGTCCTCGGCCAATAGGCTCAGGCCTGTTCTTCATCATACTGTAGTACCAAGACACCAACAGAGAGTGATCTGAGGCACCCTCTTACACTCATCGCATTATCAGAAAATAGCATGCCATGACATTACCATGACAACCATTACTTAGCAGAATAACATTATAGAACATTTTTTACTTCTGCAGGGGTACAGAACATAAACAAAACAATTAAAGTTAAAAAGACAATTGTTCCGAGATCACATCTAACAAAGTAAACCTGTTGCCCTGAGACGTGGCTGTAGATGGTATTTCCTGGGGAGGGGGGTCTCCAACACTGAGATGGCAGTTTCTCCAACACTGAGATGGCATTGCCTGGGGGGGTCTCCAGTTTCTCCAACACTGAGATGGTATTTCCTGGGGGGTCTCCAGTTTCTCCAACACTAAGATGGTATTTCCTGGGGGGGTCTCCAGTTTCTCCAACACTGAGATGGTATTTCCTGGGGAGGGTGGGTCTCCAGTTTCTCCAACACTGAGATGGTATTTCCTGGGGAGGGGGTCTCCATTTTCTCCAACACTGAGATGGCATTGCCTGGGGGGGGGGTCTCAGTTTCTCCAACACTGAGATGGTATTTCCTGGGGAGGGTGGGTCTCCAGTTTCTCCAACACTGAGATGGTATTTCCTGGGGGGGGGGGGGGGGGTCTCCAGTTTCTCCAACACTGAAGATGGTATTTCTTGGGTGGGGGTCTCCGATCCGGATGAAATGGGTTCCCCACATCGGCAGCAGGCTGCCAGACTGTTGGTTTTTCCCCTGTCTCGGCCTCATGGTTTCTGAACCCAACATTATCTGAGGATATAGTCTATATTATAAAAAGGAGGTGGTCAGAGGAGTTTCCAGCCATGTCTCCAGGTTGTCATCGTCATACTTCTCCTGTCATTCCTTGGTTCAATCCTGTAAAAGTGTTGTATGAATGTATATTGGACAAGTCTTCTCGAGGGTCACAAGTAATAAAAAGGATAAATGCTTTTTAACACTTAAGTTAAATGTCAAGAATTTAAGGCCTGCTTGTAGTCAATCCCCCAAACCCGGGGTTGTGTTTATTAGGGCATTCCAACAAGCATTTCTTAAGTTCAGATACTAACTTCCACCAGTTTCATTTCATTTCGGAGTTTTCTTTAGTTTCGCACATAGTGAACACTACCCTGAATGGTCAGTGAGAGAGTTCAAAGTTCAATCTGAAGGTCAAAGGTCATTGCAGTCCAGTTAAACATAGTTCGAATTACTTCTCAGAACAAAGGTAGGGGGCGCACAAGAGATGTAGGAGGCGCCCAAGAGACGTAGGGTGCGCCCAAGAGATGTAGGGGGCTCCCAAGAGTCCATGTGTAATTCGAAACCCTTCAGTTACGCAGAGTGCAACGGCACCACAAACTTACAACCGAACGGAGAATGATACTTGATCCCAACTTCCTGGAACACCTGTCGGGGAACCCCAATATCACACAGGTAAACCCTACCTACTCCCTCTGACAGCGGTAGCGGGAGACCCAGAGACAGTGTCCACTTGGCTTCTACGGCGTGGCCCTGTCCGCTGACTGGAGGATCCAGGCTGAGCACGGGAGCTCTGTTCTGATTGGCCCAGTCTACAGCAGTCTGGTACCACGGCTGGGCCATAAGGAAGGTGTTCTCGTGACAGTGCAGGCAGTTGATGATAAGGTCCACGGGGCTGTCCGGAAGCTCTGGGAGGTGACATAAAACATTGTCACTTTAGGTTAACATTCAGGGACGATTTTATTTTATTTTTCTTCCTCTATACAGATGAGTTGCTTTTCAGTCCAGGACTAGGTATAACCTGGGTCTGAATCGGGAAACCTGGACTGGAAAACCGTCCCATATTTTATTTTTATTTTACCTTTATTTAACCAGGCAAGTCAGTTAAGAACAAATTCTTATTTTCAATGACGGCCTGGGAACAGTGGGTTAACTGCCTGTTCAGGGGCAGAACAACAGATTTGTACCTTGTCAGCTCGGGGGTTTGAACTTGCAACCTTCCGGTTACTAGTCCAACGCTCGAACCACTAGGCTACCCTGCCACCCATAGAGGACTGCATGCACTTTTACAGAGAGGGCTTGCTCATACCCGATAATAAAAGATAAACAGGAGCAGATGGCAAACAAAACAACAACTGTATTCACAATGGCCTGACCCTACCGACTAACCCTTAAAACTCAATGACACAGACTAGACACATCCATCCCGCACCTGTAACAGTGGAGATGGGTTTGCCCTCTTGTCTTGTAGAGCTAGCTGGAGCTCTACCATTCCATAACAGCAGATCATTGGTTCGTCATTTACCCAATCGCTCATTGGTTCATCATTTACCCAATCGCTCATTGGTTCATCATTTACCCAATCGCTCATTGGTTCATCATTTACCCAATCGCTCATTGGTTCATCATTTACCCAATCGCTCATTGGTTCATCATTTACCCAATCGCTCATTGGTTCATCATTTACCCAATCGCTCATTGGTTCATCATTTACCCAATCGCTCATTGGTTCATCATTTACCCAATCGCTCATTGGTTCATCATTTATCCAATCGCTCATTGGTTCATCATTTATCCAATCGCTCATTGGTTCATCATTTATCCAATTGCGCATTGGTTCATCATTTATCCAATTGCTCATTGGTTCATCATTTATCCAATCGCTCATTGGTTCATCATTTATCCAATCGCTCATTGGTTCATCATTTATCCAATCGCTCATTGGTTCATCATTTATCCAATCGCTCATTGGTTCATCATTTATCCAATCGCTCATTGGTTCATCATTTATCCAATCGCGCATTGGTTCATCATTTATCCAATCGCTCATTGGTTCATCATTTATCCAATCGCTCATTGGTTCATCATTTTATTGGTTCATCATTTATCCAATCGCATTGGTTCATCATTTATCCAATCGCTCATTGGTTCATCATTTATCCAATCGCTCATTGGTTCATCATTTACCCAATCGCTGATACATCACCTTCAACACTGGAGACCTGTTTGCCCTCTGTCTTGGTGTAAAGCGTGATCTCGCTGGAGACGGCATCCAGCACCTTGACAAAGTTAGGCAGGAAGATTATGACCTCCACCTCGTGGTTGGACAGGTGACGAGCACAGCTGATACCCTGGGCCCCCTGGACGTGAGGCCCGCAGAGTAGGGCCACAGTGGGCCGCTGGTGCACATTCTTAGGGGTCAGTCTGTAATGAATGAAAGGTTAGGGTTAGGCTTGAAGTCTGGAGGGAAGAGAACAGAGAGCAGGATGTGATGCCCTGGACCCCCCCATGGAGACGAGGGTCACAGAGGGGGGCCACCATGGGCTGCTGGTGTACCGTCTTAGGGGTCAGTCTGGAGGGAGCGAGTGTATCATAAGAGGATTCAGTTTATTTTTTATTTTTATGTCTAGCAATAAATATTGGATACAAATCAATAAACCATTTAACTTAGTCCGATTGAATCTGTACAACATTAAATAAGTGGACAAAATAAGCAGTATAAATCTGTAAAAAGCACAGTGATCATCTTTCCATTCATTTTGAATTGTTGTAAATACTTGCATCTACAAAACAGATTATCTGGGACATGAGACTCCTTTAGAGTACTTCCTCGAGGTCTCAAAATGGCTGACAAATGTTTATGTCCCGAGTGTAATGGTGTCCAAGGTTGTGTGCTTTCTTACCTGTTGGGCCCGCCCAGCAGCGTCAAGGCCATCTGACTGGCACACACACCTGTCATCTCCAGCCTCCTCTCCAATGAGAGGCCATAACGTTCAGCTACGGACAACAGACGCTTGTGCAGCTCATAGGAAATACTGGGCACCACCAGGCCCGAGTCTACGGACAAACACAGAGAAGGGGAAGGACATTGGCTGCTAATCACAGACAGGTAACACTTCAGAAGTTTAAATACTGTTGACATTTCTTCATCTTCTCCTTGGTTAGAAAAGAGCGGTAGCAACCGACAGCACTAACGACAGTTCTAAGTCCGTTTTAAGTCAGTTCTTATTTTCAATAACGGCCTAGGAACAGTGGGTTAACTGGTCTAGGAACAGTGGGTTAACTGGTCTAGGGAACAGTGGGTTAACTGGTCTAGGGAACAGTGGGTGAACTGGTCTAGGGAACAGTGGGTTAACTGGTCTAGGGAACAGTGGGTTAACTGGTCTAGGGAACAGTGGGTTAACTGGTCTAGGGAACAGTGGGTTAACTGGTCTAGGGAACAGTGGGTTAACTGGTCTAGGGAACAGTGGGTTAACTGGTCTAGGGAACAGTGGGTTAACTGGTCTAGGGAACAGTGGGTTAACTGGTCTAGGGAACAGTGGGTTAACTGGTCTAGGGAACAGTGGGTTAACTGGTCTAGGGAACAGTGGGTTAACTGGTCTAGGGAACAGTGGGTTAACTGGTCTAGGAACAGTGGGTTAACTGGTCTAGGGAACAGTGGGTTAACTGGTCTAGGAACAGTGGGTTAACTGGTCTAGGAACAGTGGGTTAACTGGTCTAGGGAACAGTGGGTTAACTGGTCTAGGGAACAGTGGGTTAACTGGTCTAGGGAACAGTGGGTTAACTGGTCTAGGGAACAGTGGGTTAACTGGTCTAGGGAACAGTGGGTTAACTGGTCTAGGGAACAGTGGGTTAACTGGTCTAGGGAACAGTGGGTTAACTGGTCTAGGAACAGTGGGTTAACGGCCTAGGAACAGTGGGTTAACTGGCCTAGGAACAGTGGGTTAAACTGCCTTGTTCAGGGGGCAGAACGACAGATTTATTTTTAACCTTGTCAGCTCGGGGATTCGATCTCTCAACCCTTTCGGGTTACTAGTCCAACGCTCTAACCATCTATATGAATGCAGGTGCCACTGTAACGAAGTTATTGGACAAGGTTTATCACAGCGCATTGTGCTTTATTACAGGCGATAGGTTCAGTACACATTATTGTGATTTGGATCAGAAAAGTAGGTTGGCCCTCCTTGAAGTCTCCTAGATCTTTTAGTCTATAAAAGAGCCTCTTGTACTCCCTCCGTACTTTACCTCATTGTTAACCTTCAGATGTATAAGAAGTTAACAGAACCCGGATTCAGGGATTTCTAACCCGGGTTCGATCCCGGGCTGTATCACAACCGGCCGTGATTGGTCGTACTATAGGGCGACGCACAATTGGCACCACGTCGTCCGGGTTTGATGAGGGTTTGGGGGAGGCTTTATGTATGCTGTCATTGTAAATAAGAATTTGTTCTTTAACTGACTTGCCTAGTTTTAAAAAATATTTTAAAAATCAGTCATTGTAAACAATGTTGCGCTTCTCATGTGGAATGATCTCTGAAAGTCTAACGTTGGTGGCTCTATAGCAGATGTTACAGAGCCTTCTTACTGGAGAAAGAGTTTGTTTCATACGATTGTGTTGTGTAATTTATGTGTATATACACACTGAGTGGACAAAACATTAAGAACACCTGCATGACATAGACTGACCAGGTGAAAAGCTATGATCCCTTATTGATGTCACCTGTTAAATCCACTTCAAAATCAGTGGAGACGAAGGGGAGGAGATTTATTTTAAGTATGAAGACATGGACTTGTGTGTCATTCAGAGTGTGAGTGGGAAAGATAAAATACTGAAGTGGCTTTGAACGGGGTATGGTAGTAGGTGCCAGGTGCAGGAAAGAGAAGATGCATACCAGTGCAATACTCTTTGGCCCCAGGCTGAGGGACAACTATCTGCCTGTAAACCACAGGTTTGGTCTCTAGAATGTTCTTGTCGTGGCGGTATTGCGACGGCTGCTGCTCTTGCGGCGTACCGCGCGACCGGGCCCCGTTACCGCGGCGATCCGACCCGGCGATCTGTGAGAACACGGCAGCTTTGTCGAACAGCGCCAGGTTCCCCTCGAAGTCAAAGTCTGTGTCAAGCCCGTCGTCCATATTGTCCCCGAAACACTCATCGTCCCTGTGTTGCCTCTGACCACCTCCTCCGTTCTTCACAACGCTCTTCTTCGGGGTGACCTGGTTGGCGCCCCGACTACTGGACGACCCTATGATACCAAAACAAAAAGATATTAGAAAACTGATACAATATGCAATGAGGAAATGAATTGAGGATTTTCATTCAAACTAACATCCTCATAGGTATCACCCATTTTAAATGTTGTAATGTTGTAAGACGTATCATAAAAGGTTAGATTTCAAAACTGGCCGATGTCATAAGGTGGGAGTTTGTCTTTCCTCGAATGAGCCATTGATCATATTTTTGCAATATTCCTACCTCGAGGAAATGTGTAATTTAACAGAGGGTCCACGACATTTCTCCTATTGGTCTGCCTCTTCAGTCCCAAGGTGCATTGCATGGTGCCGTTGTATGGCCGTCGCGAATTAACATGGTGAGATTGTAGATTCCTAAATAGATAGCTGTAAAATCACCTAAATTAACTGCACCAACTAGCTACTTCACATGCTGATATTGACCTTGATATTATTGTGTGAAGCTACGTTTGCTTGCTAGCTAGCTACCTAGCCAGCCCATAGAGAGCATTGCATTGTGGGTTTGTAGTCATCTTGAGCTGCAACAGATTTCCACAATGATTTTAGATGTTCCTACCAACCTTCTTGACCAGCCGTGACCACAGTGCTGGATCTACTTCCCGAGAGTCAGATTAACTTGTAGACACCATTTTTATGTCTCTGCATCCAGTATGAAGGAAGTTAGAAGTAGTTTCGCAAGCTAATGCTAACTAGCGTTAGCTAATGCTAGTGAGCAACTTGAAAATACACGGAGAGACGCAAGAATGGTATCTAGTACAGGTCAGTAGTACAGGTCAGTAGTGGTAGTACAGGTCAGTAGTGGTATTACAGGTCAGTAGTACAGGTCAGTAGTACAGGTCAGTAGTGGTAGTACAGGTCAGTAGTACAGGTCAGTAGTACAGGTCAGTAGTGGTAGTACAGGTCAGTAGTGGTATTACAGGTCAGTAGTACAGGTCAGTAGTACAGGTCAGTAGTGGTACTACAGGTCAGTAGTACAGGTCAGTAGTGGTACTACAGGTCAGTAGTACAGGTCAGTAGTGGTATTACAGGTCAGTATTACAGGTCAGTATTACAGGTCAGTAGTACAGGTCAGTAGTACAGGTCAGTAGTACAGGTCAGTAGTGGTATTACAGGTCAGTATTACAGGTCAGTAGTACAGGTCAGTAGTACAGGTCAGTAGTACAGGTCAGTATTACAGGTCAGTAGTGGTAGTACAGGTCAGTAGTACAGGTCAGTAGTACAGGTCAGTAGTACAGGTCAGTAGTACAGGTTAGTAGTGGTAGTACAGGTCAGTAGTACAGGTCAGTAGAGGTAGTACAGGTCAGTAGTACAGGTCAGTATTACAGGTCAGTAGTGGTATTACAGGTCAGTATTACACGTCAGTATTACAGGTCAGTAGTGGTATTACAGGTCAGTATTACAGGTCAGTATTACAGGTCAGTAGTACAGGTCAGTAGTACAGGTCAGTAGTACAGGTCAGTAGTAGTAGTACAGGTCAGTAGTGGTATTACAGGTCAGTAGTACAGGTCAGTAGTACAGGTTAGTAGTGGTAGTACAGGTCAGTAGTACAGGTCAGTAGTGGTATTACAGGTCAGTAGTACAGGTCAGTAGTGGTATTACAGGTCAGTAGTACAGGTCAGTAGTACAGGTCAGTAGTACAGGTTAGTAGTGGTATTACAGGTCAGTAGTACAGGTCAGTAGTACAGGTCAGTAGTGGTATTACAGGTCAGTAGTGGTAGTACAGGTCAGTAGTGGTAGTACAGGTCAGTAGTACAGGTCAGTAGTACAGGTCAGTAGTACAGGTCAGTAGTGGTATTACAGGTCAGTAGAACAGGTCAGTAGTGGTATTACAGGTCAGTATTGGTATTACAGGTCAGTAGTACAGGTCAGTAGAACAGGTCAGTATTACAGGTCAGTAGTACAGGTCAGTAGTACAGGTCAGTATTACAGGTCAGTAGTGGTATTACAGGTCAGTAGTACAGGTCAGTAGAACAGGTCAGTATTACAGGTCAGTAGTACAGGTCAGTAGTACAGGTCAGTAGAACAGGTCAGTAGTGGTATTACAGGTCAGTAGTACAGGTCAGTAGTACAGGTCAGTAGTACAGGTCAGTAGTACAGGTCAGTAGTACAGGTTAGTAGTGGTAGTACAGGTCAGTAGTACAGGTCAGTAGAACAGGTCAGTAGTGGTATTACAGGTCAGTAGTGGTAGTACAGGTCAGTAGTACAGGTCAGTAGTACAGGTCAGTAGTGGTATTACAGGTCAGTATTACAGGTCAGTAGTACAGGTCAGTAGTACAGGTCAGTAGTACAGGTCAGTAGTACAGGTCAGTATTACAGGTCAGTAGTGGTAGTACAGGTCAGTAGTACAGGTCAGTAGTACAGGTCAGTAGTACAGGTCAGTAGTACAGGTTAGTAGTGGTAGTACAGGTCAGTAGTACAGGTCAGTAGAGGTAGTACAGGTCAGTATTACAGGTCAGTAGTGGTATTACAGGTCAGTAGTACAGGTCAGTAGTACAGGTCAGTAGTACAGGTCAGTAGTACAGGTCAGTATTACAGGTCAGTAGTACAGGTCAGTAGTACAGGTCAGTAGTACAGGTCAGTAGTAGTAGTACAGGTCAGTAGTGGTATTACAGGTCAGTAGTACAGGTCAGTAGTACAGGTTAGTAGTGGTAGTACAGGTCAGTAGTACAGGTCAGTAGTACAGGTTAGTAGTGGTAGTACAGGTCAGTAGTACAGGTCAGTAGTGGTATTACAGGTCAGTAGTACAGGTCAGTAGTGCAGGTCAGTAGTGGTAGTACAGGTCAGTAGTACAGGTCAGTAGTGGTAGTACAGGTCAGTAGTACAGGTCAGTAGTACAGGTCAGTAGTGCAGGTCAGTAGTGGTAGTACAGGTCAGTAGTACAGGTCAGTAGTGCAGGTCAGTAGTGGTAGTACAGGTCAGTAGTACAGGTCAGTAGTGGTGGTTCTGGTTTCTATTGGTGCCTAATGAACATGCAGTGTTCTGGTTTCTATTGGTACCTAATGACCCTGCAGTGTTCTGGTTTCTATTGGTACCTAATGAACATGCAGTGTTCTGGTTTCTATTGGTACCTAATGAACCTGACCCTGTAGTGTTCTGGTTTCTATTGGTGCCTAATGACCCTGCAGTGTTCTGGTTTCTATTGGTACCTAATGAACATGCAGTGTTCTGGTTTCTATTGGTGCCTAATGACCCTGCAGTGTTCTGGTTTCTATTGGTACCTAATGAACCTGACCCTGTAGTGTTCTGGTTTCTATTGGTGCCTAATGAACATGCAGTGTTCTGGTTTCTATTGGTACCTAATGAACCTGACCCTGTAGTGTTCTGGTTTCTATTGGTACCTAATGAACCTGACCCTGTAGTGTTCTGGTTTCTATTGGTACCTAATGAACCTGACCCTGTAGTGTTCTGGTTTCTATTGGTACCTAATGAACCTGACCCTGCAGTGTTCTGGTTTCTATTGGTACCTAATGAACCTGACCCTGTAGTGTTCTGGTTTCTATTGGTGCCTAATGAACCTGACCCTGCAGTGTTCTGGTTTCTATTGGTGCCTAATGACCCTGACCCTGCAGTGTTCTGGTTTCTATTGGTACCTAATGACCCTGACCCTGCAGTGTTCTGGTACTTACAGGAGTTGTGTCTCCGTGGGAAACCCTTGGCCTGGCCCGGCACCTCCAGGTGTTTATCGCCGTAGCTTTTCGAGCACTGCTGCTGCGGAGAAGCCAGCCTGTCCTGGGTCTTATGGTGTCCTCGGTGTGGGACTGAGACCGGATCGCTGCTCTTCGGAACCACACCACCTCTACCACTCACTATATCCAGGACCTTCAGCTCCTTGATGTCCACGGCACTGTGGGAGAAAAGACAGTCATAGACAGTCACATAATGGCTGACGTCCACGACACTGTGGTCGACAACAGGGAATTCTGGACTGTGAAAATAGAATTGATCTCAACCCTTGTAGACAATCATATAGCCTTATAGGCAAATGGTTTGACAACTTTGAAGGTATTTTCTCCTGAATTAATTAATGCGGTGTACATCTGTATCATTTGACAAGAGTCAAGTGTGACACAGCCTGTCATTAGTCCTTGAAACATTTAATTGAAATACTGTAGAATTCCATTATTTCCTGTGGTGGACTGCTCCTACTGGGGAATGCCAATATGGCCGACCGGTGGCTTCAAAGCCTCTCAATGGCCAATACATAACATCAGCAATCTAGGATTTATATACATCATTGATAATACAACACGACATGTAGAAACGGTTAATTACTGTTCCCAAAACAATGTCCAGTAGAGGCTAGAACACCTCAGTGCAAGAACATACCGGTAGCTTCCAGCTTTGTACTTTCCTTGCTAGCTTACAGCTGAAGCTAACATCAATTCACTACCCTAGTACATTGTTTGTGAAAATATGCTAACCATAATAAGTGAAAATATTGCTGATTACAAAACTTTATTAATTCACTGGTTTCCGAGCCGGTCACGGGTGCACCTCAGCCACGCTCAAGGTACTAAACGATATCATAACCGCCATCGATAAAAGACAGTACTGTGCAGCCGTCTTCATAGACCTTGCCAAGGCTTTTGACTCGGTCAATCACCATATTCTTATCGGCAGACTCAGTAGCCTCGGTTTTTCGGATGACTGCCTTGCCTGGTTCACCAATTACTTTGCAGACAGAGTTCAGTGTGTCAAATCGGAGGGCATGCTGTCCGGTCCTCTGGCAGTCTCTATGGGGGTGCCACAGGGTTCAATCCTCGGGCCGACTCTTTTTTCTGTATATATCAATGATGTTGCTCTTGCTGCGGGCGATTCCCTGATCCACCTCTACGCAGACGACACCATTCTATATACTTCCGGCCCGTCCTTGGACACTGTGCTATCTAACCTCCAAACGAGCTTCAATGCCATACAACACTCCTTCCGTGGCCTCCAACTGCTCTTAAACGCTAGTAAAACCAAATGCATGCTTTTCAACCGTTAGCCGCCTGCACCCGCACACCTGACCAGCATCACCACCCTGGATGGTTCCAACCTTGAATATGTGGACATCTATAAGTACCTAGGTGTCTGGCTAGACTGTAAACTCTCCTTCCAGACTCATATCAAACATCTCCAATCGAAAATCAAATCAAGAGTCGGCTTTCTATTCCGCAACAAAGCCTCCTTCACTCACGCCGCCAAACTTACCCTAGTAAAAGGTCATCTACAAGTCCATGCTAGGTAACGCTCCGCCTTATCTCAGTTCACTGGTCACGATGGCAACACCCATCCGTAGCACGCGCTCCAGCAGGTGTATCTCACTGATCATCCCTAAAACCAACACCTCATTTGGCCGCCTTTCGTTCCAGTTCTCTGCTGCCTGTGACTGGAACGAATTGCAAAAATCGCTGAAGTTGGAGACTTTTATCTCCCTCACCAACTTCAAACATCAGCTATCTGAGCAGCTAACCAATCGCTGCAGCTGTACATAGTCTATCGGTAAATAGCCCACCCATTTTTACCTACCTCAACCCCATACTGTTTTTATTTATTTACTTTTCTGCTCTTTTGCACACCAATATCTCTACCTGTACATGACCATCTGATCATTTATCACTCCAGTGTTAATCTGCAAAATTGTAATTATTCTTTTCTTTTGCGCACAATGTATATAGACTCCCCTTTTTTTTTCCTACTGTGTTATTGACTTGTTAATTGTTTACTCCATGTGTAACTCTGTGTTGTCTGTTCACACTGCTATGCTTTATCTTGGCCAGGTCGCAGTTGCAAATGAGAACTTGTTCTCAACTAGCCTACCTGGTTAAATAAAGGTGAAATAAATCAAATTTAAAAAAAATTAACTTAGTCTCCCCCCCGCCTAACGTCTCTTTCAGTCAAGATCGTCTTTGCTTGAGCCTCGAACTGACTGTGTGAATGACGTCATGGGTCTTATTAAAAGTGCGGCAGGGTAGCCTAGTGGTTAGAGTGGAGGGTTGGCAGGTAGCCTAGTGGTTAGAGCGTTGGACTAGTAACCAGAAAGTTGCAAGTTCAAATCCCCGAGCTGACAAGGTACAAATCTGTCGTTCTGCCCCTGAACAGGCAGTTAACCCACTGTTCCTAGGCAGTCATTGAAAATAAGAATTTGTTCTTAACTGACTTGCCGAGTTAAAGGTAAAATTAAATAAACACCTTTATGAAATAAGATATTGCTTCTATTGCAAATGTTGTTGAGCAGCACCATAAAATTGAAAGTAAACAGGTTGTTTTTCACCCATAGTCTCGTGAAATCAGTTAAAACAAGCTCATTAACTCATTGCATGGACACACTTATTGAATATGCATTCACCTGTATTGTGAATAGGCCTAAACTACATCTGGATTTACCCAGTTTATCAAGAGAGATTTACCATTCAAATACATTTTTTTGCCGTTATGTAGTTAGATTGGCAAAAAAAAAAAATCTGATTGTATGATTGATTAATTGATTCATTCTAAAATCAAAATGTGTCAAATGTAATGATATTGAACTCAAAAGATCTATCTGGATCAAGTGCCATTCTTTGACTTTGGTCTATACACATTTTTGTTTTTTACCTTGGTATCGTTCTGGTATCAAGTATCGTGATGAATCCCGTATCATGATACTAAAACTGGTATCGGAAGTCAAAATGCTGGTATAATGACAACAACAACCTACAATTGAGTTACTATGACGTTTTCAGGAAACTCTATGAAGAGAAGATAATTTCCACAAAAAAGAATAAACAGTAGTACCTAAAAGTGACCTCGGGCACGGGGCACTTGACTCCATTGTGGAAGGGCTGTTTGAGGGAGATGGTCTGGCTGGACTGGTCCACAGACGACACCTCGCCTTGGTACACCCCCAGAGTTTCTCCGCAGTTTATCGACACCAGACTACCTAACCAGTCGGCAGCCATGCTGTCTGGTGACGAGTCCAAACATGGTGAACATGAACACATTTTATGAGAACATTTGAGTTTAAAGTTGAAATATTATCTAGCTAACATCTAGCTGACGTTGACAGCTTGCTAACAACATGGCCTTTGACGAGATCTAATTTTCTCGTTCAGAATGGCAATACATGTCTTATCGTTTCATGGAGAAATGTAGCCTACCTTTTGTGATATTCCGTAGAACGACGGTTTTAATGTAATATTTGAACAGTTGCCCAAATGGGCTATTATAATGAAAATGATCAAAGCAAGCGTCCTTAGCTTTGTTTCAGAAGCATGAGCTAGAGTCGCACAACTTCCGGCGCGTAGCCAAACACATTTCAAAATAAAAGTCATCAGGGTTGCAGGGCGCATCTATTTGACCAAACATGAAATACACAATCCAAAATGACATTTATGTTTTTGTTATCACATTTAATTTCATGGAGTTAATATATATATTTATATATATATATTATTTATTTATTAAGAGTCTAAGCCGTGGCCTCCCGAGTGCCACAATGATCTAACACTTCGAACCCACCGACAGCATCATTGCGCAAAAAATGTAGCATCACCGGGATATGTATGCAAAATATCAAGTCACCCTCTGCTACCATTTCTGTCAAGCCGTCTACTCATACAGGTAGACACATACTTTCGATAAATCCAATTTATGCACCCCACCGAACGCACTGCAACTGCCTCGGCAACGCGACACTGCAAGGCAAACGCAGCGATTCATTGGGAATTAATCCGTGTACCAAAATACAATGATGCTGTCGGTGTGTTCGAAGCATAAGGCACTGCATCACTGTGTTAGCTGTGCCACTTGAGGTCCTGGTTCGAGTCCAGGCTCTGTGGCAGAGACCCATAGGGCGGAGTAGAATTGGCCCAGCGTCAGGGTTTGACCAGCAGGGATGTTCTTGTCCCATCGCGCACTAGCGGGCGCATGCACGCTGACATGGTCGCCAGGTGTACAGATTGGTTCGGCTGGCTTCCGGGTTAAGCATGGCTCTCGACCTTTGCCTCTCCCCCATATGGGAGTTGCAGCGATGGAACAAGACTGGAAAGGGAGAAAAATTTTTAAAAAAAACCAAGAGTCTAAACCGTAGGGGGGGGGTTCTAAACTGACATGTGGAATTGTTATAAGATGGTAATACCATAGGCTATTTAGATATTTCATTTTGAATTTTAGGACCCCTTTAGTTTAGGTATAAAACTAATTATACAGTACCAGTCAAAAGACACACCTACCAATTCCAGGGTTTGTCTTTATTTTCTACATTCTCGAATAATAGTGAAGACATCAAAACTATGAAATAACACATGTGAAATCATGTAAACTCAGCAAAAAAAGAAATCGTCCTCTCACTGTCAGCTGCGTTTATTTTCAGCAAACTTAACAAACTTAACATGTGTAAATATTTGTATGAACATAACAAGATTCAACATCTGAGACATAAACTGAACAAGTTCCACAGACATGTGACTAACAGAAATGGAATAATGTGTCCCTGAACAAAGGGGGGGTCAAAATCAAAGTAACAGTCAGTATCTGGTGTGGTCACCAGCTGCATTAAGTACTGCAGTGCAGCTCCTCCTCATTGACTGCACCAGATTTGCCAGTTCTTGCTGTGAGATGTTACCCCACTCTTCCACCAAGGCACCTGAAAGTTCCCGTACATTTCTGGGGGGAATGGCACTAGCCCTCACCCTCCGATCCAACACGTCTCAGACGTGCTCAATGGGATTGAGATCTGGGCTCTTTGCAGGCCATGGCAGAACACTGACATTCATTCCTGTCTTGCAGGAAATCACACACAAAATGAGCAGTATGGCTGGTAGCATTGTCGTGCTGGAGGGTGATGTCAGGATGAGCCTGCAGGAAGGGTACCACATGAGGGAGGAGGATTTTGCCTTTTGCCTTGATGACAGCTTTGCACACTCTTGGCATTCTCTTAACCAGCTTTAAGCTTTAGGAACAGCTCAAATAAGCAAAGAGAAACGACAGTCCATCGTTACTTTAAGACATGAAGGTCAGTCAGTCCGTAAAATTTCAAGAACCGAAGTAAATGCCTTAGACATAAGTAACAGACACATCTCAACATCAACTGTTCAGAGAAGAGTGCGTGAATTAGACCTTCATGGTCGAATTGATGCAAAGAAACCACTACTATTGGACACCATTAAGAAGAAGAGACTTGCTTGGGCCAAGAAACACGAGCAATGGACATTAGACCGGTGGAAATCTATTCTTGAGTCCAAATTTGAGATTTTTGGTTCCAACCGCCGTGTCTTTGTGAGACGCAGAGTAGGTTAACGGATGAGCTCCACATGTGTGGTTCCCACCATGAAGCATGGAGGAGGAGGTGTGATGGTGTGGGGGTGCTTTACTGTTAACACTGTCTGTGATTTATTTGGAATTTAAGGCACACTTAACCAGCATGGCTACCACAGCATTCTGCAGCGATACGCCTTCCCATCTGGTTTGCGCTTAGTGGGACGATCATTTGTTTTTTAACAGGACAATGACTCAACACACCTCCAGGCTGTGTAAGGGCTATTTGACCAAGATGGGAAGTGATGGAGTGCTGCATCAGATGACTTGGCCTCCACAATCACCCGACCTCAACCCAATTGAGATGGTTTGGGATGAGTTGGACCGCAGAGTGAAGGAACAGCAGCCAACAAGTGCTCAGCATATGTGGGAAGTCCTTCAAGAAGACTGTTGGAAGAGCATTCCAGGTAAAGCAGGTTGAGAGAATACCAACAGTGTGCAAAGTTTGTCATCAAGGCAGAGGGTGGCTACTTTGAAGAATCTCAACGAAAAAACATATTTTGATTTATTTAACACTTTTTCTGGTTACTACATGATTCCATATGTGTTATTTCATAGTTTTGATGTCTTCACTATTATTCTACAATGTAGAAATGTAGAAATAGTTTGTCCAAAACTTTTGACTGATACTTTATAAATAAATGATTAGATAAATATTGAATTTGGCCTTTACTACTGTGTGTGTGTGTGTGTGTGTGTGTGTGTGTGTGTGTGTGTGTGTGTGTGTGTGTGTGTGTGTGTGTGTGTGTGTGAGACCAGATCTCCACCCAATTGAACCCTTTTGGGAGATACTGGAGAGGTGCCTGAGACAGCATTTTCCCACTATCAACAAAACACCAAATTATGGAATTTTTCGTAGATTCGTTTTGGTGTCGTACCTTTCTAATAGAGTTCCAGTGTCGCGCCCTGACCTTAGTATTCTTTGTTTTCTTTATTATTTTGGTTAGGTCAGGGTGTGACATGGGTGATGTATGTGTTTTTTGACCCTGTCTAGGTGTTTTGTATGTCTATGGGTGTTTCACTAGTCTAGGTGTTATGTATGTCTATGGTTGCCTAGATTGGTTCTCAATTAGAGGCAGCTGTGTATCGTTGTCTCTGATTGGGAACCATATTTAGGCAGCCATTTTTCCTTCGGTATTTCGTGGGTTATTGTTTATGGTAGGTTGCCTGTGTCTGCACTTGTTTATATATATAGCGGTTGTTTAAGTGTTCTTCGTTAATTAATAGAAAGTCTTCACATCACGCTGTGCCTTGGTCTCCTCCATTCAACGAACGTGACATCCAGACACTTGTAGAATCTATGTCAATGAGCATTGAAGCTGTTCTGGCGACTCGTTGTGGCCCCATTAAGAGACTTTATGCTGGTGTTTCCTTTATTTTGGCAGATACCTGTATGTTATGATCTCAGTGGCCTGCAGTATTTCTCAATGTCCTGTTGAGACAGCGCAAATAACAGTGTGTTATAATACAGCTCTTTGTCAAGTCATTAATCTCACACCCGTCATGTCCCATACCAACACACAAACACAACTTCCCTTATTATAGCGTGTGCATACCATCGTCTTTATTCACATCTATACAATAGGCCTACTTATTCCAATGACGTTAAAGATCGAGACAAATGCTATATAACAGAATACATCGATCTTACTGCAATGTTTTGACAATAATTACTTTACCATAAACATGAAACACAAATATTTATTTCACGATGCTCGGTTGCAATGTGTGGGTGAATCAATTAGTAAATGTACTGTATTTTTAATTTTTAAATGTCAAGCAGCAGTCTTGATAGGCTCCACAGAGTGGAACTCCTGTCATCTCATCACGTCAACAGACAGTAGACAGGCTGCCGAAGCAGTGATGTCACAAGGAGACAATGTAGCCAAGCCCAGGATTGGACTTCAGCTCACCCAGGAGTCCCTCTGTATGTAGGTAACCATGACTACCGTCTGCCAATGGCTGCACTCTCAACAGCTCCCTGGCTCCCACAATCAGGGGCAGCTGAAAGACAACAGTAGGGACAGAGCTATTGAACAAGAGAGGGCTTGAACAGCAAGGTAAGAGGCAGCTTTTCATATGGTATACTTACTCACTAAAGATTCTGTTTTTTTGGTTATGGGCGGTATATTTTAAAAACGTTTATTTAACCATTCTAAAATATGAGTTACTTCTTTGGGTGCTTAACAGTAGGCCACATGTGAACTGTATGTAGAGGGAATACATTTACTCAGTGTACAGAAGGTTAATTCACACAGAAAACATTTAATATACGTCCACATTTTGTTTTCCTTGTAAATAAATTATTATTTTTTTCAAATTCTATTTGACTGCAACACAAACACAAGGCATTTGGAGTCCAGTCACAACGGTGTTATAATTAACCGCACTGCATTGTTAAAGATTGGGTGTGAACTCAGAGCAGAACAAACAAACACTGGAAAAGTCAAACGCATTTTTTCCAGACTACGAACTGCCACTAACATGAGACTCGATCAATCCTTATCCCCTTTTTCCAACCCTCTGACCAGGGCCTGTGGATACAGTGTGTGCCCAGATGGACTTGGCCCAGCAATGGGGGGGTGAGAACCGCGGCCTCTCCCACGTGGAAGGCAGCGACGACTGGGGTGATGAGTTAGGAGGACTGGGTGTTATACCCTTCAGTCATTCTCTCATCCCTCTCAGAGACTCTAGTCCACTCGTCCTCACCGATCTGGACATGTGGGACAGCAGGTCTCACTTTAAATCTCAGGTAAGGAACGATTTGTGATTTATGTAGGTGACTTATGATTTGTGTTATGAATGAATTATTTAGATCATGGTGAGGCGATTTTTGAGTGATGTTTTGTTCTGTTAGTCCTTAGCGTGGAGTATGGCATGTAGGACTGGAGGGTTCCTCTCCAAAATGAGCACTGGGTGAGAGCAGAAGTTTTTTTTGTATCCTTAAAGACATGTTATTTTTTATTTTTTTTATGTACTTCTATTCAAGGCTGCACCTTGACTCTAGGTTGGTTTGAGCACTGCCTTTCACCTTTCAAAAGGTAGGTTTACTCAAGCCGCTTGTATGATTTGATATTGATGACATCTGTTTCACGTGTCCTAGCACCTCCGCTAATGGCAGAGACAGTGGCTTCAGCAGACAGAGTGACCCAGGGCTGGGTAAAAGAAGATGGCAGTCGATGTCTCGCCTGGCCCCCGAGGGCGCCCCCCGGTCCCTCTCCCCTGTCTCCCCAGGGGTTGAGCTGAGAGCAGCCCTGGAAGAGAGTGGCTTTAGGTATGAGCCTTTATAATGCCTTATAGCAAGGTACTTAGAGACATAATATATTATAACCCTTTATAATGCCTTATAGCAAGGTACTTAGATACATAATATATTATAACCCTTTATAATGCCTTATTATAGTGTAATTAGAGAGACATAATATATTATAACCCTTTATAATGCCTTATAGCAAGGTACTTAGAGACATAATATATTATAACCCTTTATAATGCCTTATAACAAGGTACTTAGAGACATAATATATTATAACCCTTTATAATGCCTTATTAGATATACATAACCTGCTGTATTATAAGCCTTATAACAAGGCATTATAAATATCATGGATAAATATAAGGTATTTATATTATCTTATTATAAGGTAAGGTACTACTTAGGGTGACATAGAATGTTACAAAGCCTTATAATAAGGTATTATAAAGTCTCGTATACACTTATAAACCTGTAATAAAGCATTGTATCTGCAGGCGAGCAGAGCTGGTGCAGAAGCTGCGGGAGGCCCATGGACGTCTGGACAGCCAGACAGACCTGCTGAAGAACAGAGACACACAGCCGCAGCATGGCAGTAGTATTGCACAGCTGCTGGAGATGAAACACAAGGTAAGTGAGAAAGATCTCTGGACTTTAAAAAAAGAGATATTCTGCGGTTTAATGAATCAGAAGGTCTACGATCTCCGTGTACACTCTGAACTTAGAAACTATCTGGCTTTAATGATTCAGAAAGTCTACTATCTCTGTGTACACTCCGAACTGGTCTTTAATGGTCATAATGTACTCTTAACTTCTACCCAGGACAGCCAGAGTCCCCTCTCAAGGTTTCTTCCTTCTTTGAAGTTTTTCAACACCATTGTACCTGCACTTGTTTTTTGGGGTCTAGACCAGACTTTGTCTGGTCTTTGGGGTTCAGGCCAGGCCTTGTCTGGTCTTTGGGGTTCAGGTCAGGCTTTGTCTGGTCTTTGGGGTTCAGGCTAGGCCTTGTCTGGTCTTTGGGGTTCAGGTCAGGCTTTGTCTGGTCTTTGGGGTTCAGGCTAGGCCTTGTCTGGTCTTTGGGGTTCAGGTCAGGCTTTGTCTGGTCTTTGGGGTTCAGGCCAGGTTTGGTCTTTGGGGTTCAGGCTAGGCCTTGTCTGGTCTTTGGGGTTCAGGTCAGGCTTTGTCTGGTCTTTGGGGTTCAGGCTAGGCCTTGTCTGGTCTTTGGGGTTCAGGCTAGGCCTTGTCTGGTCTTTGGGGTTCAGGCTAGGCCTTGTCTGGTCTTTCGGGTTCAGGCTAGGCCTTGTCTGGTCTTTGGGGTTCAGGTCAGGCTTTGTCTGGTCTTTGGGGTTCAGGTCAGGCTTTGTCTGGTCTTTGGGGTCTAGGTCAGGCTTTGTCTGGTCTTTCGGGTTCGGGCCAGGTTTGGTCTTTGGGTTTCAGGCTAGGCCTTGTCTGGTCTTTGGGGTTCAGGTCAGGCTTTGTCTGGTCGTTGGGGTTCAGGTCAGATTTTGTCTGGTCTTTGGGGTTCAGGCTAGGCCTTGTCTGGTCTTTGGGGTTCAGGTCAGACTTTGTCTGGTCTTTGGGGTTCAGGCTAGGCCTTGTCTGGTCTTTGGGGTTCAGGTCAGGCTTTGTCTGGTCTTTACGGTCTAGGTCAGGCTTTGTCTGGTCTTTGGGGTGTAAACCAGGCATTGTCTGGTCTTTGGGGTGTAAACCAGGTTTTGTCTGGTGTTTGGGGTGTAAACCAGGTTTTGTCTGGTCTTTGGGGTCTAGGCCAGGTTTTGTCTGGTCTTTGGGGTTCAGGCCAGGTTTTGTCTGGTCTTTGGGGTTCAGGCTCACCCCTCAACCCGTTTGTCCCACAGCAGCTGGCAGATGCAGTGAGTGCTCTTGAGAAGGAGAAGGAGGCAGCTGAGTTGAGCCGGTTTGAGGAAAGTCGACGTCGCGGAGAACTGCAAGACAAGTGAGTACAATGACTAAGCCGCTAAGAATGGCATTCATGGCATTGAATGAGTTCATTCCCAGATCCCAGTGTAGATGAACAGGACAGCTATTCACTATGCAGGGGCCATTTCCATTTCAATTCAGTCATTTCAGAAAAAATATTTATAATTTCACTTCCTGAATGCACTGAATTGAAATGAAATTGACCCCAACCCTGGTATTCACCTCAGTTTTCAAACCTGATATAAAGACCTCCCAAAAGAGACGTCAGTAAAATTCCATTTATATGTACATCTGAAGGGTTCTTCGACTGGAGATGGACATGTTGAAGATGAGATCAAACCTGAGTGTTATCAAACCTGCGGCCCCAAGAACTAACAACAACCCACTCAGCAGGACCTCACCTGTTACACAACAAGACTTGCTCAGAGAGGTACACTGTTTAAACCTCATTGGACAAAACTCTTTGGTCCCAGATCTGTTTGTGCAACTCCTCTTGTCATAACGACCATAAGAGTTGATGCAGCACAAACAGATCTAGGACCAGGTGACTTGTGGATAATCTTGTTTAGAGTAAAACCCCACTTTAAGCAGCACTAAATCCATATGGAGGATTTTACTGTGTGTCCTTGTGTCCTTGTGTCTGTGTGTCCTTGTGTCCTTGTGTCCTTGTGTCTGTGTGTCCTTGTGTCCTTGTGTCTGTGTGTCCTTGTGTCCATGTGTCCTTGTGTCCGTGTGTCTGTGTGTCCTTGTGTCTGTGTGTCCATGTGTCTGTGTGTCTGTGTGTCCATGTGTCCGTGTGTCCGTGTGTCTGTGTGTCCTTGTGTCCTTGTGTCCTTGTGTCTGTGTGTCCTTGTGTCCTTGTGTCTGTGTGTCCTTGTGTCCTTGTGTCCGTGTGTCCTTGTGTCTGTGTGTCCTTGTGTCTGTGTGTCCTTGTGTCTGTGTGTCCTTGTGTCTGTGTGTCCTTGTGTCCTTGTGTCTGTGTGTCCATGTGTCCTTGTGTCCTTGTGTCTGTGTGTCCTTGTGTCTGTGTGTCCTTGTGTCTGTGTGTCCTTGTGTCTGTGTGTCCTTGTGTCCTTGTGTCTGTGTGTCCGTGTGTCTGTGTGTCTGTGTGTCCTTGTGTCTGTGTGTCCTTGTGTCTGTGTGTCCTTGTGTCCTTGTGTCTGTGTGTCCATGTGTCCTTGTGTCCTTGTGTCTGTGTGTCCTTGTGTCTGTGTGTCCTTGTGTCTGTGTGTCCTTGTGTCTGTGTGTCCTTGTGTCTGTGTGTCCTTGTGTCCTTGTGTCCGTGTGTCCTTGTGTCCGTGTGTCCGTGTGTCTGTGTGTCCTTGTGTCTGTGTGTCCTTGTGTCCTTGTGTCCGTGTGTCCGTGTGTCTGTGTGTCTGTGTGTCCTTGTGTCCTTGTGTCTGTGTGTCTGTGTGTCCTTGTGTCCTTGTGTCTGTGTGTCCATGTGTCCTTGTGTCCTTGTGTCTGTGTGTCCTTGTGTCTGTGTGTCCTTGTGTCTGTGTGTCCTTGTGTCTGTGTGTCCTTGTGTCCTTGTGTCTGTGTGTCCGTGTGTCTGTGTGTCCTTGTGTCTGTGTGTCCTTGTGTCTGTGTGTCCTTGTGTCTGTGTGTCCATGTGTCCTTGTGTCCTTGTGTCTGTGTGTCCTTGTGTCTGTGTGTCCTTGTGTCTGTGTGTCCTTGTCCTTGTGTCTGTGTGTCCTTGTGTCTGTGTGTCCTTGTGTCTGTGTGTCCTTGTGTCCTTGTGTCCGTGTGTCCTTGTGTCCGTGTGTCCGTGTGTCCTTGTGTCTGTGTGTCCTTGTGTCCTTGTGTCCGTGTGTCCTTGTGTCCGTGTGTCTGTGTGTCCTTGTGTCCTTGTGTCTGTGTGTCTGTGTGTCCGTGTGTCCTTGTGTCTGTGTGTCCGTGTGTCCGTGTGTCCTTGTGTCTGTGTGTCCTTGTGTCCGTGTGTCCATGTGTCCTTGTGTCTGTGTGTCCATGTGTCCTTGTGTCTGTGTGTCCTTGTGTCTGTGTGTCCGTGTGTCTGTGTGTCTGTGTGTCTGTGTGTCCTTGTGTCTGTGTGTCCATGTGTCCATGTGTCCTTGTGTCTGTGTGTCCATGTGTCCTTGTGTCTGTGTGTCCATGTGTCCTTGTGTCTGTGTGTCTGTGTGTCTGTGTGTCCTTGTGTCTGTGTGTCCATGTGTCCATGTGTCCTTGTGTCTGTGTGTCCATGTGTCCTTGTGTCTGTGTGTCCCTGTGTCCTTGTGTCTGTGTGTCTGTGTGTCCTTGTGTTTGTGTGTCCGTGTGTCCGTGTGTCCGTGTGTCTGTGTGTCCTTGTGTCTGTGTGTCTGTGTGTCCGTGTGTCCGTGTGTCCGTGTGTCCTTGTGTCTGTGTGTCTGTGTGTCTGTGTGTCCTTGTGTCCGTGTGTCCGTGTGTCCTTGTGTCCTTGTGTCTGTGTGTCCATGTGTCCTTGTGTCTGTGTGTCCTTGTGTCTGTGTGTCTGTGTGTCTGTGTGTCCTTGTGTCTGTGTGTCCGTGTGTCCGTGTGTCCGTGTGTCTGTGTGTCCGTGTGTCTGTGTGTCTGTGTGTCTGTGTGTCTGTGTGTCCTTGTGTCTGTGTGTCCTTGTGTCCGTGTGTCCGTGTGTCCTTGTGTCCTTGTGTCCTTGTGTCTGTGTGTCTGTGTGTCTGTGTGTCTGTGTGTCCTTGTGTCTGTGTGTCTGTGTGTCCTTGTGTCTGTGTGTCTGTGTGTCCTTGTGTCTGTGTGTCCTTGTGTCCTTGTGTCTGTGTGTCTGTGTGTCCGTGTGTCCGTGTGTCTGTGTGTCTGTGTGTCTTTGTGTCCTTGTGTCTGTGTGTCTGTGTGTCTGTGTGTCTGTGTGTCCTTGTGTCTGTGTGTACTTGTGTCTGTGTGTCCTTGTGTCCGTGTGTCCGTGTGTCCGTGTGTCCGTGTGTCCTTGTGTCCGTGTGTCCGTGTGTCCTTGTGTCCGTGTGTCCGTGTGTCCGTGTGTCCGTGTGTCCGTGTGTCCTTGTGTCCTTGTGTCCTTGTGTCCTTGTGTCCGTGTGTCTGTGTGTCCTTGTGTCCGTGTGTCCTTGTGTCCTTGTGTCTGTGTGTCCTTGTGTCCTTGTGTCCGTGTGTCCTTGTGTCCGTGTGTCCTTGTGTCCTTGTGTCCTTGTGTCCTTGTGTCTGTGTGTCCTTGTGTCCTTGTGTCCGTGTGTCCGTGTGTCCTTGTGTCCGTGTGTCCTTGTGTCCTTGTGTCTGTGTGTCCTTGTGTCCTTGTGTCCTTGTGTCCTTGTGTCCGTGTGTCCTTGTGTCCTTGTGTCTGTGTGTCCTTGTGTCCGTGTGTCCTTGTGTCCGTGTGTCCTTGTGTCCGTGTGTCCTTGTGCCCTTGTGTCCGTGTGTCCGTGTGTCCTTGTGTCCGTGTGTCCTTGTGTCCGTGTGTCCGTGTGTCCTTGTGTCTGTGTGTCCTTGTGTCCGTGTGTCCTTGTGTCCTTGTGTCCTTGTGTCTGTGTGTCTGTGTGTCCTTGTGTCCTTGTGTCCTTGTGTCTGTGTGTCCGTGTGTCCTTGTGTCTGTGTGTCCTTGTGTCCGTGTGTCTGTGTGTCTGTGTGTCCGTGTGTCCTTGTGTCCGTGTGTCCTTGTGTCCTTGTGTCCTTGTGTCTGTGTGTCTGTGTGTCCTTGTGTCCTTGTGTCTGTGTGTCCTTGTGTCTGTGTGTCCTTGTGTCCTTGTGTCCGTGTGTCCTTGTGTCCGTGTGTCCGTGTGTCCTTGTGTCTGTGTGTCCTTGTGTCTGTGTGTCCTTGTGTCCTTGTGTCTGTGTGTCCTTGTGTCCTTGTGTCCGTGTGTCCTTGTGTCTGTGTGTCCTTGTGTCTGTGTGTCCTTGTGTCTGTGTGTCCTTGTGTCTGTGTGTCCTTGTGTCCTTGTGTCTGTGTGTCCATGTGTCCTTGTGTCCTTGTGTCTGTGTGTCCTTGTGTCTGTGTGTCCTTGTGTCTGTGTGTCCTTGTGTCTGTGTGTCCTTGTGTCCTTGTGTCTGTGTGTCCGTGTGTCTGTGTGTCTGTGTGTCCTTGTGTCTGTGTGTCCTTGTGTCTGTGTGTCCTTGTGTCCTTGTGTCTGTGTGTCCATGTGTCCTTGTGTCCTTGTGTCTGTGTGTCCTTGTGTCTGTGTGTCCTTGTGTCTGTGTGTCCTTGTGTCTGTGTGTCCTTGTGTCTGTGTGTCCTTGTGTCCTTGTGTCCGTGTGTCCTTGTGTCCGTGTGTCCGTGTGTCTGTGTGTCCTTGTGTCTGTGTGTCCTTGTGTCCTTGTGTCCGTGTGTCCGTGTGTCTGTGTGTCTGTGTGTCCTTGTGTCCTTGTGTCTGTGTGTCTGTGTGTCCTTGTGTCCTTGTGTCTGTGTGTCCATGTGTCCTTGTGTCCTTGTGTCTGTGTGTCCTTGTGTCTGTGTGTCCTTGTGTCTGTGTGTCCTTGTGTCTGTGTGTCCTTGTGTCCTTGTGTCTGTGTGTCCGTGTGTCTGTGTGTCCTTGTGTCTGTGTGTCCTTGTGTCTGTGTGTCCTTGTGTCTGTGTGTCCATGTGTCCTTGTGTCCTTGTGTCTGTGTGTCCTTGTGTCTGTGTGTCCTTGTGTCTGTGTGTCCTTGTCCTTGTGTCTGTGTGTCCTTGTGTCTGTGTGTCCTTGTGTCTGTGTGTCCTTGTGTCCTTGTGTCCGTGTGTCCTTGTGTCCGTGTGTCCGTGTGTCCTTGTGTCTGTGTGTCCTTGTGTCCTTGTGTCCGTGTGTCCTTGTGTCCGTGTGTCTGTGTGTCCTTGTGTCCTTGTGTCTGTGTGTCTGTGTGTCCGTGTGTCCTTGTGTCTGTGTGTCCGTGTGTCCGTGTGTCCTTGTGTCTGTGTGTCCTTGTGTCCGTGTGTCCATGTGTCCTTGTGTCTGTGTGTCCATGTGTCCTTGTGTCTGTGTGTCCTTGTGTCTGTGTGTCCGTGTGTCTGTGTGTCTGTGTGTCTGTGTGTCCTTGTGTCTGTGTGTCCATGTGTCCATGTGTCCTTGTGTCTGTGTGTCCATGTGTCCTTGTGTCTGTGTGTCCATGTGTCCTTGTGTCTGTGTGTCTGTGTGTCTGTGTGTCCTTGTGTCTGTGTGTCCATGTGTCCATGTGTCCTTGTGTCTGTGTGTCCATGTGTCCTTGTGTCTGTGTGTCCCTGTGTCCTTGTGTCTGTGTGTCTGTGTGTCCTTGTGTTTGTGTGTCCGTGTGTCCGTGTGTCCGTGTGTCTGTGTGTCCTTGTGTCTGTGTGTCTGTGTGTCCGTGTGTCCGTGTGTCCGTGTGTCCTTGTGTCTGTGTGTCTGTGTGTCTGTGTGTCCTTGTGTCCGTGTGTCCGTGTGTCCTTGTGTCCTTGTGTCTGTGTGTCCATGTGTCCTTGTGTCTGTGTGTCCTTGTGTCTGTGTGTCTGTGTGTCTGTGTGTCCTTGTGTCTGTGTGTCCGTGTGTCCGTGTGTCCGTGTGTCTGTGTGTCCGTGTGTCTGTGTGTCTGTGTGTCTGTGTGTCTGTGTGTCCTTGTGTCTGTGTGTCCTTGTGTCCGTGTGTCCGTGTGTCCTTGTGTCCTTGTGTCCTTGTGTCTGTGTGTCTGTGTGTCTGTGTGTCTGTGTGTCCTTGTGTCTGTGTGTCTGTGTGTCCTTGTGTCTGTGTGTCTGTGTGTCCTTGTGTCTGTGTGTCCTTGTGTCCTTGTGTCTGTGTGTCTGTGTGTCCGTGTGTCCGTGTGTCTGTGTGTCTGTGTGTCTTTGTGTCCTTGTGTCTGTGTGTCTGTGTGTCTGTGTGTCTGTGTGTCCTTGTGTCTGTGTGTACTTGTGTCTGTGTGTCCTTGTGTCCGTGTGTCCGTGTGTCCGTGTGTCCGTGTGTCCTTGTGTCCGTGTGTCCGTGTGTCCTTGTGTCCGTGTGTCCGTGTGTCCGTGTGTCCGTGTGTCCGTGTGTCCTTGTGTCCTTGTGTCCTTGTGTCCTTGTGTCCGTGTGTCTGTGTGTCCTTGTGTCCGTGTGTCCTTGTGTCCTTGTGTCTGTGTGTCCTTGTGTCCTTGTGTCCGTGTGTCCTTGTGTCCGTGTGTCCTTGTGTCCTTGTGTCCTTGTGTCCTTGTGTCTGTGTGTCCTTGTGTCCTTGTGTCCGTGTGTCCGTGTGTCCTTGTGTCCGTGTGTCCTTGTGTCCTTGTGTCTGTGTGTCCTTGTGTCCTTGTGTCCTTGTGTCCTTGTGTCCGTGTGTCCTTGTGTCCTTGTGTCTGTGTGTCCTTGTGTCCGTGTGTCCTTGTGTCCGTGTGTCCTTGTGTCCGTGTGTCCTTGTGCCCTTGTGTCCGTGTGTCCGTGTGTCCTTGTGTCCGTGTGTCCTTGTGTCCGTGTGTCCGTGTGTCCTTGTGTCTGTGTGTCCTTGTGTCCGTGTGTCCTTGTGTCCTTGTGTCCTTGTGTCTGTGTGTCTGTGTGTCCTTGTGTCCTTGTGTCCTTGTGTCTGTGTGTCCGTGTGTCCTTGTGTCTGTGTGTCCTTGTGTCCGTGTGTCTGTGTGTCTGTGTGTCCGTGTGTCCTTGTGTCCGTGTGTCCTTGTGTCCTTGTGTCCTTGTGTCTGTGTGTCTGTGTGTCCTTGTGTCCTTGTGTCTGTGTGTCCTTGTGTCTGTGTGTCCTTGTGTCCTTGTGTCCGTGTGTCCTTGTGTCCGTGTGTCCGTGTGTCCTTGTGTCTGTGTGTCCTTGTGTCTGTGTGTCCTTGTGTCCGTGTGTCTGTGTGTCCTTGTGTCCGTGTGTCCTTGTGTCCGTGTGTCCTTGTGTCCGTGTGTCTGTGTGTCCTTGTGTCTGTGTGTCCGTGTGTCCGTGTGTCCGTGTGTCCGTGTGTCCTTGTGTCCGTGTGTCTGTGTGTCCTTGTGTCCGTGTGTCTGTGTGTCCTTGTGTCTGTGTGTCCGTGTGTCTGTGTGTCTGTGTGTCCTTGTGTCCGTGTGTCCGTGTGTCTGTGTGTCTGTGTGTCCTTGTGTCTGTGTGTCCTTGTGTCCGTGTGTCTGTGTGTCCGTGTGTCTTTGTGTCCGTGTGTCCTTGTGTCTGTGTGTCTGTGTGTCTGTGTGTCCTTGTGTCCGTGTGTCCTTGTGTCTGTGTGTCCGTGTGTCTGTGTGTCTGTGTGTCCGTGTGTCCTTGTGTCTGTGTGTCTGTGTGTCTGTGTGTCCTTGCAGGAAAAGCACAGAGCAGAGAGAGAGCTGTCCAGACTGAGAGAGGCCCTCAGAGAGGCCGAGGAGAGAGCAGAGGCCCTGGAGACAGAGAGAGACCTTCAGCAACTCCACACCTCTAAAGAGGTTAGTCCAACAACTAGCCTCGTCTAATGTACTTTCTGTCCCAAATGACACCCTGTTCCCTGTTGTGTCCACAACCTTTGACCAAGGATTAAAGGCCCTAGTCTGTCTGTGTAGTTTTGCCAAATCCTGTGTTCATTGTTATCCATGTGTCTGTGTGTCCTTGTGTCTGTGTGTCCTTGTGTCTGTGTGTCCATGTGTCCGTGTGTCTGTGTGTCCATGTGTCTGTGTGTCCTTGTGTCTGTGTGTCCATGTGTCCTTGTGTCCTTGTGTCTGTGTGTCCATGTGTCTGTGTGTCTGTGTGTCCTTGTAAGTCGCTCTGGATAAGAGCGTCTGCTAAATGACTTAAATGTAAATGTAATTTTATTTTATTTTAAATGTAACCTTTCTTTAACTAGGCAAGTCAGTTATGAACAAATTCTCATTTACAATGACGACCTCCCGGGGAACAGTGGGATAACTGCCTTGTTCAGGGGGTAGAACCACATATTTTTTACCTTGTCAGCTTGGTCGATTCGATCCAGCAACCTTTCGGTTACTGTCCCCAACGCTCTAATGAACAGGCAGCTTTTAAATCATTGATGTACATCAGGAGAAAAAGGGGTCAGAGAACACTTCCTTGTGGTACTCCACAGTTTATACAGACTCCTCTATTCCTATTCATTTTAGTATCTTTCCCACTCTGTGTCTCCAGCCCTGTTCTCTCCCTATACCTCCCACTCTATCTCCCCAGCCCTGTTATCTTCCTACCTCCCACTATGTCTCCCCAGCCCTGTTCTCTCCCTACCTCCCACTCTGTGTCTCCAGCCCTGTTCTCTCCCTACCTCCCACTATGTCTCCCCAGCCCTGTTCTCTCCCTACCTCCCACTCTGTGTCTCCAGCCCTGTTCTCTCCCTACCTCCCACTCTCTGTCTCCAGCCCTGTTCTCTCCCTACCTCCCACTATGTCTCCCCAGCCCTGTTCTCTCCCTACCTCCCACTCTGTCTCCAGCCCCGTTCTCTCCCTACCTCCCACTCTGTCACTCCAGCCCCGTTCTCTCCCTACCTCCCACTCTGTCCCCAGCCCTGTTCTCTCCCTACCTCCCATTCTGTCTCCAGCCCTGTTCTCTCCCTACCTCCCACTATGACTCCCCAGCCCTGTTCTCTCCCTACCTCCCACTCTGTCTCCAGCCCCGTTCTCTCCCTACCTCCCATTCTGTCTCCAGCCCTGTTCTCCCCCTACCTCCCACTATGTCTCCCCAGCCCTGTTCTCTCCCTACCTCCCACTCTGTGTCTCCAGCCCTGTTCTCTCCCTACCTCCCACTCTGTGTCCCCAGCCCTGTTCTCTCCCTACCTCCCACTCTGTGTCCCCAGCCCTGTTCTCTTCCTACCTCCCACTATGTCTCCCCAGCCCTGTTCTCTCCCTACCTCCCACTCTGTGTCTCCAGCCCTGTTCTCTCCCTACCTCCCACTATGTCTCCCCAGCCCTGTTCTCTCCCTACCTCCCACTCTGTATCTCCAGCCCTGTTCTCTACCTACCTCCCACTCCCTCCTCCAGCCCTGTTCTCTCCCTACCTCCCACTATGTCTCCCCAGCCCTGTTCTCTCCCTACCTCCCACTCTGTCTCCAGCCCCGTTCTCTCCCTACCTCCCACTCTGTGTCTCCAGCCCCGTTCTCTCCCTACCTCCCACTCTGTGTCTCCAGCCCTGTTCTCTCCCTACCTCCCACTCTGTCTCCAGCCCTGTTCTCTCCCTACCTCCCACTCTGTCTCCAGCCCTGTTCTCTCCCTACCTCCCACTATGACTCCCCAGCCCTGTTCTCTCCCTACCTCCCATTCTGTCTCCAGCCCTGTTTTCTCCCTACCTCCCACTATGACTCCCCAGCCCTGTTCTCTCCCTACCTCCCACTCTGTCTCCAGCCCCGTTCTCTCCCTACCTCCCATTCTGTCTCCAGCCCTGTTCTCTCCCTACCTCCCACTATGTCTCCCCAGCCCTGTTCTCTCCCTACTTCCCACTCTGTGTCTCCAGCCCTGTTCTCTCCCTACCTCCCACTCTGTGTCTCCAGCCCCGTTCTCTCCCTACCTCCCACTCTGTGTCTCCAGCCCTGTTCTCTCCCTACCTCCCACTCTGTGTCTCCAGCCCTGTTCTCTCCCTACCTCCCACTCTGTGTCCCCAGCCCCGTTCTCTCCCTACCTCCCACTCTGTGTCCCCAGCCCCGTTCTCTCCCTACCTCCCACTCTGTGTCCCCAGCCCCGTTCTCTCCCTACCTCCCACTCTGTCTCCAGCCCCGTTCTCTCCCTACCTCCCATTCTGTCTCCAGCCCTGTTCTCTCCCTACCTCCCACTATGTCTCCCCAGCCCTGTTCTCTCCCTACCTCCCACTCTGTGTCTCCAGCCCTGTTCTCTCCCTACCTCCCACTCTGTGTCTCCAGCCCTGTTCTCTCCCTACCTCCCACTCTGTGTCTCCAGCCCTGTTCTCTCCCTACCTCCCACTCTGTGTCCCCAGCCCCGTTCTCTCCCTACCTCCCACTCTCCCCAGCCCTGTTCTCTCCCTACCTCCCACTCTGTCTCCAGCCCCGTTCTCTCCCTACCTCCCATTCTGTCTCCAGCCCTGTTCTCTCCCTACCTCCCACTATGTCTCCCCAGCCCTGTTCTCTCCCTACCTCCCACTCTGTGTCTCCAGCCCTGTTCTCTCCCTACCTCCCACTCTGTGTCTCCCCAGCCCTGTTCTCTCCCTACCTCCCACTCTGTGTCCCCAGCCCTGTTCTCTCCCTACCTCCCACTATGTCTCCCCAGCCCTGTTCTCTCCCTACCTCCCACTATGTCTCCCCAGCCCTGTTCTCTCCCTACCTCCCACTCTGTGTCTCCAGCCCTGTTCTCTCCCTACCTCCCACTCTGTGTCTCCCCAGCCCTGTTCTCTCCCTACCTCCCACTCTGTCTCCAGCCCTGTTCTCTCCCTACCTCCCACTCTGTGTCTCCAGCCCTGTTCTCTCCCTACCTCCCACTCTGTGTCCCCAGCCCCGTTCTCTCCCTATCTCCCCTCTGTGTCCCCAGCCCTGTTCTCTCCCTACCTCCCACTATGTCTCCCCAGCCCTGTTCTCTCCCTACCTCCCACTCTGTGTCTCCAGCCCCCTACCTCCCACTCTGTCTCCCCAGCCCTGTTCTCTCCCTACCTCCCACTATGTCTCCCCAGCCCTGTTCTCTCCCTACCTCCCACTCTGTGTCTCCAGCCCTGTTCTCTCCCTACCTCCCACTCTGTCTCCCCAGCCCTGTTCTCTCCCTACCTCCCACTCTGTGTCTCCAGCCCTGTTCTCTCCCTACCTCCCACTCTGTGTCCCCAGCCCTGTTCTCTCCCTATCTCCCACTCTGTGTCCCCAGCCCCGTTCTCTCCCTACCTCCCACTATGTCTCCCCAGCCCTGTTCTCTCCCTACCTCCCACTCTGTGTCTCCAGCCCTGTTCTCTCCCTACCTCCCACTCTGTGTCCCCAGCCCTGTTCTCTCCCTATCTCCCACTCTGTGTCTCCAGCCCTGTTCTCTCCCTACCTCCCACTCTGTCTCCCCAGCCCTGTTCTCTCCCTACCTCCCACTCTGTGTCTCCAGCCCTGTTCTCTCCCTACCTCCCACTCTGTCCCCAGCCCTGTTCTCTCCCTATCTCCCACTCTGTGTCCCCAGCCCTGTTCTCTCCCTACCTCCCACTCTGTGTCTCCAGCCCCGTTCTCTCCCTACCTCCCATTCTGTCTCCAGCCCTGTTCTCTCCCTACCTCCCACTATGTCTCCCCAGCCCTGTTCTCTCCCTACTTCCCACTCTGTGTCTCCAGCCCTGTTCTCTCCCTACCTCCCACTCTGTGTCTCCAGCCCCGTTCTCTCCCTACCTCCCACTCTGTGTCTCCAGCCCTGTTCTCTCCCTACCTCCCACTCTGTGTCCCCAGCCCCGTTCTCTCCCTACCTCCCACTCTGTGTCCCCAGCCCCGTTCTCTCCCTACCTCCCACTCTGTCTCCAGCCCCGTTCTCTCCCTACCTCCCATTCTGTCTCCAGCCCTGTTCTCTCCCTACCTCCCACTATGTCTCCCCAGCCCTGTTCTCTCCCTACCTCCCACTCTGTGTCTCCAGCCCTGTTCTCTCCCTACCTCCCACTCTGTGTCTCCAGCCCCGTTCTCTCCCTACCTCCCATTCTGTCTCCAGCCCTGTTCTCTCCCTACCTCCCACTATGTCTCCCCAGCCCTGTTCTCTCCCTACTTCCCACTCTGTGTCTCCAGCCCTGTTCTCTCCCTACCTCCCACTCTGTGTCTCCAGCCCCGTTCTCTCCCTACCTCCCACTCTGTGTCTCCAGCCCTGTTCTCTCCCTACCTCCCACTCTGTGTCCCCAGCCCCGTTCTCTCCCTACCTCCCACTCTGTCCCCAGCCCCGTTCTCTCCCTACCTCCCACTCTGTCTCCAGCCCCGTTCTCTCCCTACCTCCCATTCTGTCTCCAGCCCTGTTCTCTCCCTACCTCCCACTATGTCTCCCCAGCCCTGTTCTCTCCCTACCTCCCACTCTGTGTCTCCAGCCCTGTTCTCTCCCTACCTCCCACTCTGTGTCTCCAGCCCTGTTCTCTCCCTACCTCCCACTCTGTGTCTCCAGCCCTGTTCTCTCCCTACCTCCCACTCTGTGTCCCCAGCCCCGTTCTCTCCCTACCTCCCACTCTGTGTCTCCAGCCCCGTTCTCTCCCTACCTCCCACTCTGTCTCCAGCCCCGTTCTCTCCCTACCTCCCATTCTGTCTCCAGCCCCGTTCTCTCCCTACCTCCCATTCTGTCTCCAGCCCTGTTCTCTCCCTACCTCCCACTATGTCTCCCCAGCCCTGTTCTCTCCCTACCTCCCACTCTGTGTCTCCAGCCCTGTTCTCTCCCTACCTCCCACTCTGTGTCTCCCCAGCCCTGTTCTCTCCCTACCTCCCACTCTGTGTCCCCAGCCCTGTTCTCTCCCTACCTCCCACTATGTCTCCCCAGCCCTGTTCTCTCCCTACCTCCCACTATGTCTCCCCAGCCCTGTTCTCTCCCTACCTCCCACTCTGTGTCTCCAGCCCTGTTCTCTCCCTACCTCCCACTCTGTGTCTCCCCAGCCCTGTTCTCTCCCTACCTCCCACTCTGTCTCCAGCCCTGTTCTCTCCCTACCTCCCACTCTGTGTCTCCAGCCCTGTTCTCTCCCTACCTCCCACTCTGTGTCCCCAGCCCCGTTCTCTCCCTATCTCCCACTCTGTGTCCCCAGCCCTGTTCTCTCCCTACCTCCCACTATGTCTCCCCAGCCCTGTTCTCTCCCTACCTCCCACTCTGTGTCTCCAGCCCTGTTCTCTCCCTATCTCCCACTCTGTGTCCCCAGCCCCGTTCTCTCCCTATCTCCCACTCTGTGTCCCCAGCCCTGTTCTCTCCCTACCTCCCACTATGTCTCCCCAGCCCTGTTCTCTCCCTACCTCCCACTATGTCTCCCCAGCCCTGTTCTCTCCCTACCTCCCACTCTGTGTCTCCAGCCCTGTTCTCTCCCTACCTCCCACTCTGTGTCTCCCCAGCTCTGTTCTCTCCCTACCTCCCACTCTGTCTCCAGCCCTGTTCTCTCCCTACCTCCCACTCTGTGTCTCCAGCCCTGTTCTCTCCCTACCTCCCACTCTGTGTCCCCAGCCCTGTTCTCTCCCTATCTCCCACTCTGTGTCCCCAGCCCTGTTCTCTCCCTACCTCCCACTATGTCTCCCCAGCCCTGTTCTCTCCCTACCTCCCACTCTGTGTCTCCAGCCCTGTTCTCTCCCTACCTCCCACTCTGTCTCCCCAGCCCTGTTCTCTCCCTACCTCCCACTATGTCTCCCCAGCCCTGTTCTCTCCCTACCTCCCACTCTGTGTCTCCAGCCCTGTTCTCTCCCTACCTCCCACTCTGTCTCCCCAGCCCTGTTCTCTCCCTACCTCCCACTCTGTGTCTCCAGCCCTGTTCTCTCCCTACCTCCCACTCTGTGTCCCCAGCCCTGTTCTCTCCCTATCTCCCACTCTGTGTCCCCAGCCCCGTTCTCTCCCTACCTCCCACTATGTCTCCCCAGCCCTGTTCTCTCCCTACCTCCCACTCTGTGTCTCCAGCCCTGTTCTCTCCCTACCTCCCACTCTGTGTCCCCAGCCCTGTTCTCTCCCTATCTCCCACTCTGTGTCTCCAGCCCTGTTCTCTCCCTACCTCCCACTCTGTCTCCCCAGCCCTGTTCTCTCCCTACCTCCCACTCTGTGTCTCCAGCCCTGTTCTCTCCCTACCTCCCACTCTGTCCCCAGCCCTGTTCTCTCCCTATCTCCCACTCTGTGTCCCCAGCCCTGTTCTCTCCCTACCTCCCACTCTGTGTCTCCAGCCCTGTTCTCTCCCTACCTCCCACTCTGTCTCCAGCCCTGTTCTCTCCCTACCTCCCACTCTGTCTCCAAGGCTACAAAACACACGCTGAAGCACTTTTCACCGACCTTTCTCTCCCTACCTCCCGCTCTGTTACATCCAGGCTCAGAGGACGGTGTTGAACCAGACAGAGGAAGTGAACCAGAGACTGGGTCGGGCCTTGCAGACCCACAGTGATCTGCAGGACCAGCTGAGTGAGGCACGCAGTAAGCTGGGTCAGGCCACTCTGGTGAGTGGCAGTTTTGGGATCAATTCCATTTCATTTCAGGAAACCTTTGTTCATCACTCAAAGGGACATACAGCATGAACTCTAGTCCTGGACTAGAAAAAACATAGTCAACGGACATTCTTTTTAATCCCGAGGACTGAGCTTAATCAGTGTTTGGGAAACCAAGCCCAAAGTCCTCTTTCACTTCACCGACTGGTCCTAACCACCCTCTCTGTCGAGCAGGAGAGGGACCTTCTGACCTCCAAGGTGTTGCGGCTGGAGGACAGTGTGGAGGACCTGAAGATCAAGCTGACCGGGGCCATGTCTGACAAGGACCGCTTACTGCAGGTCTCCATCCATCCTCTGTCTACTAGCTAAACACTGTGGCCCCTAACTTCACATCCATGCATGATGAGTTATCGTGCAAATCTTCCATTAACATCCAAAGCGTGATCGTGATCGTCGAGATAAGGGCATGCATCTCGAGTATAACGATGCAAAGATCCAAAAGTATTTGTGCACCGATGCTTTGTCTTTGTGAACACCTGCGTATGTTCTGTCATGTATGCTGTACAGGAGAAGGCAGACCTGCACCAGCATGCTCAGGATCTGGAGCTGCAGTTGGAGAGGGCCCAGAGAGGCAGGGAAGGCTACACAGACCAGGTGTGTGAGCTCAGCAACCAGCTGGCTGAGGCCAAGGCTCACACCAACAGACAGGGGCATGAGACTGTGCAGATGAAACAGGAACTTCTGACTGTGACAGAGGTGTGAAGTTTGAAAGAACTTGGTTTGGTTATGGACTGTGACGTAGCAGGTTTTAAAAATTCTGGGAATTAAAAAAAAAAAAAAGGTGAAACGTTTCTATTAAAACATTTCTGAAACGTTCCGTATATATTTACCAGAACAATGGACCCTAAAAGGTGAAACTTTATATTTAAAACCCCTATTTCTGGTCCCAGTGCAGTACATGTTGGTTCCACTTGTTGAGCTGAATGGTTTTGTACTCTGAGACTGAATTTTCTTCCTTGCTTAAGTGTTCCGTATCCCTTTGAATGTTTAACCACATCTATCTCTTTGATATTGGACAGATGAATGAAAAGATGACATCAGAGCTGGAGATGGTCAGACAGAGGCTGGAGTCCTCATTGGCTCAGCTGCATGAGCTGGGGGCGGAGAGAGTCATCCACACCAATCAGATCGCAGCTCTGGAGACGGAGCGCTCGCAGCTGATTGGAGAGAAGCAGGAGTTGACGAGTGCTATTGGACAGGATGGAAGACAGGAGGAGGAAGTGACAGAGTTGAGGGAGAGTTGTTGTCAGCTCAGGTGAGAGGAATAACAGACTGCAGATGTACATTTGGAGATCATCACTTGGTATCATAGCCTTAAGCTCAAATCAACCCCTAACTGTGACCCCGACCCCTAGGCCAAGATCCTAGATGACAATTTCAGTGCGAGATAGAGATACTACCCGTTGTTGCGGTGACTGTATTGCCGCCACACTGGCAGTCATGAGTCATGACCGCAGTAAAATTCCACGTGACCGTTGAGTCGCAGTAATCTCCTCTTGTTCGCTTTGTACATGCATTGGTAGTACCCAACTCACTAATGACCATCAGGTCACTAATGGTAGTACCCAACTCACTAATGACCACCAGGTCACTAATGGTAGTACCCAACTCACTAATGACCATCAGGTCACTAATGGTAGTACCCAACTCGCTAATGACCATCAGGTCACTAATGGTAGTACCCAACTCGCTAATGACCATCAGGTCACTAATGGTAGTACCCAACTCACTAATGACCATCAGGTCACTAATGGTAGTACCCAACTCACTAATGACCATCAGGTCACTAATGGTAGTACCCAACTCGCTAATGACCATCAGGTCACTAATGGTAGTACCCAACTCACTAATGACCATCAGGTCACTAATGGTAGCACCCAACTCACTAATGACCATCAGGTCACTAATGGTAGTACCCAACTCACTAATGACCATCAGGTCACTAATGGTAGTACCCAACTCACTAATGACCATCAGGTCACTAATGGTAGTACCCAACTCGCTAATGACCATCAGGTCACTAATGGTAGTACCCAACTCGCTAATGACCATCAGGTCACTAATGGTAGTACCCAACTCGCTAATGACCATCAGGTCACTAATGGTAGTACCCAACTCGCTAATGACCATCAGGTCACTAATGGTAGTACCCAACTCGCTAATGACCATCAGGTCACTAATGGTAGTACCCAACTCGCTAATGACCATCAGGTCACTAATGGTAGTACCCAACTCGCTAATGACCATCAGGTCACTAATGGTAGTACCCAACTCGCTAATGACCATCAGGTCACTAATGGTAGTACCCAACTCACTAATGACCATCAGGTCACTAATGGTAGTACGCAACTCACTAATGACCATCAGGTCACTAATGGTAGTACCCAACTCACTAATGACCATCAGGTCACTAATGGTAGTACCCAACTCACTAATGACCATCAGGTCACTAATGGTAGTACCCAACTCGCTAATGACCATCAGGTCACTAATGGTAGTACCCAACTCACTAATGACCATCAGGTCACTAATGGTAGTACCCAACTCACTAATGACCATCAGGTCACTAATGGTAGTACCCAACTCACTAATGACCATCAGGTCACTAATAGTAGTACCCAACTCACTAATGACCATCAGGTCACTAATGGCCTGGTACTCAGGTCTCTATTGTTCCTCCATCAGGTCACTAATGGTAGTACCCAACTCACTAATGACCATCAGGTCACTAATGGTAGTACCCAACTCACTAATGACCATCAGGTCACTAATGGTAGTACCCAACTCACTAATGACCATCAGGTCACTAATGGTAGTACCCAACTCACTAATGACCATCAGGTCACTAATGGTAGTACCCAACTCGCTAATGACCATCAGGTCACTAATGGTAGTACCCAACTCACTAATGACCATCAGGTCACTAATGATAGTACCCAACTCACTAATGACCATCAGGTCACTAATGGCCTGGTACTCAGGTCTCTATTGTCCCTCCTTCAGGTCACTAATGGCATGGTACTCAGGTCTCTATTGTTCCTCCATCAGGTCACTAATGGTAGTACCCAACTCACTAATGACCATCAGGTCACTAATGGTAGTACCCAACTCACTAATGACCATCAGGTCACTAATGGTAGTACCCAACTCACTAATGACCATCAGGTCACTAATGGTAGTACCCAACTCACTAATGACCATCAGGTCACTAATGGTAGTACCCAACTCACTAATGACCATCAGGTCACTAATGGTAGTACCCAACTCACTAATGACCATCAGGTCACTAATGGTAGTACCCAACTCACTAATGACCATCAGGTCACTAATGGTAGTACCCAACTCGCTAATGACCATCAGGTCACTAATGGTAGTACCCAACTCACTAATGACCATCAGGTCACTAATGGTAGTACCCAACTCACTAATGACCATCAGGTCACTAATGGTAGTACCCAACTCGCTAATGACCATCAGGTCACTAATGGTAGTACCCAACTCGCTAATGGTAGTACCCAACTCACTAATGACCATCAGGTCACTAATGGTAGCACCCAACTCACTAATGACCATCAGGTCACTAATGGTAGTACCCAACTCACTAATGACCATCAGGTCACTAATCGTAGTACCCAACTCGCTAATGACCATCAGGTCACTAATGGTAGTACCCAACTCGCTAATGACCATCAGGTCACTAATGGTAGTACCCAACTCGCTAATGACCATCAGGTCACTAATGGTAGTACCCAACTCGCTAATGACCATCAGGTCACTAATGGTAGTACCCAACTCACTAATGACCATCAGGTCACTAATGGTAGTACCCAACTCACTAATGACCATCAGGTCACTAATGGTAGTACCCAACTCACTAATGACCATCAGGTCACTAATGGTAGTACCCAACTCGCTAATGACCATCAGGTCACTAATGGTAGTACCCAACTCACTAATGACCATCAGGTCACTAATGGTAGTACCCAACTCGCTAATGACCATCAGGTCACTAATGGTAGTACCCAACTCACTAATGACCATCAGGTCACTAATGGTAGTACCCAACTCACTAATGACCATCAGGTCACTAATGGTAGTACCCGACTCGCTAATGACCATCAGGTCACTAATGGTAGTACCCAACTCACTAATGACCATCAGGTCACTAATGGTAGTACCCAACTCACTAATGACCATCAGGTCACTAATGGTAGTACCCAACTCACTAATGACCATCAGGTCACTAATGGCCTGGTACTCAGGTCTCTATTGTTCCTCCATCAGGTCACTAATGGTAGTACCCAACTCACTAATGACCATCAGGTCACTAATGGTAGTACCCAACTCACTAATGACCATCAGGTCACTAATGGTAGTACCCAACTCACTAATGACCATCAGGTCACTAATGGTAGTACCCAACTCACTAATGACCATCAGGTCACTAATGGTAGTACCCAACTCACTAATGACCATCAGGTCACTAATAGTAGTACCCAACTCACTAATGACCATCAGGTCACTAATGGTAGTACCCAACTCACTAATGACCATCAGGTCACTAATGGCCTGGTACTCAGGTCTCTATTGTTCCTCCATCAGGTCACTAATGGTAGTACCCAACTCACTAATGACCATCAGGTCACTAATGGTAGTACCCAACTCACTAATGACCATCAGGTCACTAATGGTAGTACCCAACTCACTAATGACCATCAGGTCACTAATGGTAGTACCCAACTCACTAATGACCATCAGGTCACTAATGGTAGTACCCAACTCACTAATGACCATCAGGTCACTAATGGTAGTACCCAACTCGCTAATGACCATCAGGTCACTAATGGTAGTACCCAACTCACTAATGACCATCAGGTCACTAATGATAGTACCCAACTCACTAATGACCATCAGGTCACTAATGGCCTGGTACTCAGGTCTCTATTGTCCCTCCTTCAGGTCACTAATGGCCTGGTACTCAGGTCTCTATTGTTCCTCCATCAGGTCACTAATGGTAGTACCCAACTCACTAATGACCATCAGGTCACTAATGGTAGTACCCAACTCACTAATGACCATCAGGTCACTAATGGTAGTACCCAACTCACTAATGACCATCAGGTCACTAATCGTAGTACCCAACTCGCTAATGACCATCAGGTCACTAATGGTAGTACCCAACTCACTAATGACCATCAGGTCACTAATGGTAGTACCCAACTCGCTAATGACCATCAGGTCACTAATGGTAGTACCCAACTCGCTAATGACCATCAGGTCACTAATGGTAGTACCCAACTCGCTAATGGTAGTACCCAACTCACTAATGACCATCAGGTCACTAATGGTAGCACCCAACTCACTAATGACCATCAGGTCACTAATGGTAGTACCCAACTCACTAATGACCATCAGGTCACTAATCGTAGTACCCAACTCGCTAATGACCATCAGGTCACTAATGGTAGTACCCTAATGACCACTCAGGTCGCTAATGACCATCAGGTCACTAATGGTAGTACCCAACTCGCTAATGACCATCAGGTCACTAATGGTAGTACCCAACTCGCTAATGACCATCAGGTCACTAATGGTAGTACCCAACTCACTAATGACCATCAGGTCACTAATGGTAGTACCCAACTCACTAATGACCATCAGGTCACTAATGGTAGTACCCAACTCACTAATGACCATCAGGTCACTAATGGTAGTACCCAACTCACTAATGACCATCAGGTCACTAATGGTAGTACCCAACTCACTAATGACCATCAGGTCACTAATGGTAGTACCCAACTCACTAATGACCATCAGGTCACTAATGGTGTACCCAACTCACTAATGACCATCAGGTCACTCTCGCTAATGACCATCAGGTCACTAATGGTAGTACCCGACTCGCTAATGACCATCAGGTCACTAATGGTAGTACCCAACTCACTAATGACCATCAGGTCACTAATGGTAGTACCCAACTCACTAATGACCATCAGGTCACTAATGGTAGTACCCAACTCACTAATGACCATCAGGTCACTAATGGCCTGGTACTCAGGTCTCTATTGTTCCTCCATCAGGTCACTAATGGTAGTACCCAACTCACTAATGACCATCAGGTCACTAATGGTAGTACCCAACTCACTAATGACCATCAGGTCACTAATGGTAGTACCCAACTCACTAATGACCATCAGGTCACTAATGGTAGTACCCAACTCACTAATGACCATCAGGTCACTAATGGTAGTACCCAACTCACTAATGACCATCAGGTCACTAATATAGTACCCAACTCACTAATGACCATCAGGTCACTAATGGTAGTACCCAACTCACTAATGACCATCAGGTCACTAATGGCCTGGTACTCAGGTCTCTATTGTTCCTCCATCAGGTCACTAATGGTAGTACCCAACTCACTAATGACCATCAGGTCACTAATGGTAGTACCCAACTCACTAATGACCATCAGGTCACTAATGGTAGTACCCAACTCACTAATGACCATCAGGTCACTAATGGTAGTACCCAACTCACTAATGACCATCAGGTCACTAATGGTAGTACCCAACTCACTAATGACCATCAGGTCACTAATGGTAGTACCCAACTCGCTAATGACCATCAGGTCACTAATGGTAGTACCCAACTCACTAATGACCATCAGGTCACTAATGATAGTACCCAACTCACTAATGACCATCAGGTCACTAATGGCCTGGTACTCAGGTCTCTATTGTCCCTCCTTCAGGTCACTAATGGCCTGGTACTCAGGTCTCTATTGTTCCTCCATCAGGTCACTAATGGTAGTACCCAACTCACTAATGACCATCAGGTCACTAATGGTAGTACCCAACTCACTAATGACCATCAGGTCACTAATGGTAGTACCCAACTCACTAATGACCATCAGGTCACTAATGGTAGTACCCAACTCACTAATGACCATCAGGTCACTAATGGTAGTACCCAACTCACTAATGACCATCAGGTCACTAATGGTAGTACCCAACTCACTAATGACCATCAGGTCACTAATGGTAGTACCCAACTCACTAATGACCATCAGGTCACTAATGGTAGTACCCAACTCGCTAATGACCATCAGGTCACTAATGGTAGTACCATCGCTAATGACCATCAGGTCACTAATGGTAGTACCCAACTCGCTAATGACCATCAGGTCACTAATGGTAGTACCCAACTCACTAATGACCATCAGGTCACTAATGTAGTACCCAACTCACTAGTACCCAGGTCACTCACTAATGACCATCAGGTCACTAATGGTAGTACCCAACTCGCTAATGACCATCAGGTCACTAATGGTAGTACCCAACTCGCTAATGACCATCAGGTCACTAATGGTAGTACCCAACTCACTAATGACCATCAGGTCACTAATGGTAGTATACCCAACTCACTAATGACCATCAGGTCACTAATGGTAGTACCCAACTCACTAATGACCATCAGGTCACTAATGGTAGTACCCAACTCACTAATGACCATCAGGTCACTAATGGCCTGGTACTCAGGTCTCTATTGTTCCTCCATCAGGTCACTAATGGTAGTACCCAACTCACTAATGACCATCAGGTCACTAATGGTAGTACCCAACTCACTAATGACCATCAGGTCACTAATGGTAGTACCCAACTCACTAATGACCATCAGGTCACTAATGGTAGTACCCAACTCACTAATGACCATCAGGTCACTAATGGTAGTACCCAACTCACTAATGACCATCAGGTCACTAATAGTAGTACCCAACTCACTAATGACCATCAGGTCACTAATGGTAGTACCCAACTCACTAATGACCATCAGGTCACTAATGGCATCTCACTGGTACTCAGGTCTCTATTGTTCCTCCATCAGGTCACTAATGGTAGTACCCAACTCACTAATGACCATCAGGTCACTAATGGTAGTACCCAACTCACTAATGACCATCAGGTCACTAATGGTAGTACCCAACTCACTAATGACCATCAGGTCACTAATGGTAGTACCCAACTCACTAATGACCATCAGGTCACTAATGGTAGTACCCAACTCACTAATGACCATCAGGTCACTAATGGTAGTACCCAACTCACTAATGACCATCAGGTCACTAATGGTAGTACCCAACTCGCTAATGACCATCAGGTCACTAATGGTAGTACCCAACTCACTAATGACCATCAGGTCACTAATGATAGTACCCAACTCACTAATGACCATCAGGTCACTAATGGCCTGGTACTCAGGTCTCTATTGTTCCTCCATCAGGTCACTAATGGTAGTACCCAACTCACTAATGACCATCAGGTCACTAATGGTAGTACCCAACTCACTAATGACCATCAGGTCACTAATGGTAGTACCAACTCACTGTGACCATCAACTCACTAATGACCATCAGGTCACCATCAGGTCACTAATGGTAGTACCCAACTCACTAATGACCATCAGGTCACTAATGGTAGTACCCAACTCACTAATGACCATCAGGTCACTAATGGTAGTACCCAACTCACTAATGACCATCAGGTCACTAATGGTAGTACCCCCGCAATGATACTAATGACCATCAGGTCAGGTCACTAATGGTAGTACCCAACTCACTAATGACCATCAGGTCACTAATGGTAGTACCCAACTCACTAATGACCATCAGGTCACTAATGGTAGTACCCAACTCACTAATGACCATCAGGTCACTAATGGTAGTCAACTCGCTAATGGTAGTACCTAACTCACTAATGACCATCAGGTCACTAATGGTAGCACCCAACTCACTAATGACCATCAGGTCACTAATGGTAGTACCCAACTCACTAATGACCATCAGGTCACTAATGGTAGTACCCAACTCACTAATGACCATCAGGTCACTAATGGTAGTACCCAACTCGCTAATGACCATCAGGTCACTAATGGTAGTACCCAACTCGCTAATGACCATCAGGTCACTAATTGTAGTACCCAACTCGCTAATGACCATCAGGTCACTAATGGTAGTAGGTCCAACTCACTAATGACCATCAGGTCACAGTACCCAACTCACTAATGACCATCAGGTCACTAATGGTAGTACCCAACTCACTAATGACCATCAGGTCACTAATGGTAGTACCCAACTCACTAATGACCATCAGGTCACTAATGGTAGTACCCAACTCACTAATGACCATCAGGTCACTAATGGTAGTACCCAACTCACTAATGACCATCAGGTCACTAATGGTAGTACCCAACTCGCTAATGACCATCAGGTCACTAATGGTAGTACCCAACTCACTAATGACCATCAGGTCACTAATGGTAGTACCCAACTCGCTAATGACCATCAGGTCACTAATGTAGTACCCAACTCGCTAATGACCATCAGGTCACTAATGGTAGTACCAACTCACTAATGACCATCAGGTCACTAATGGTAGTACCCAACTCACTAATGACCATCAGGTCACTAATGGTAGTATCCAACTCACTAATGACCATCAGGTCACTAATGGTAGTACCCAACTCACTAATGACCATCAGGTCACTAATGGCCTGGTACTCAGGTCTCTATTGTTCCTCCATCAGGTCACTAATGGTAGTACCCAACTCACTAATGACCATCAGGTCACTAATGGTAGTACCCAACTCACTAATGACCATCAGGTCACTAATGGTAGTACCTTAACTCACTAATGACCATCAGGTCACTAATGGTAGTACCCAACTCACTAATGACCATCAGGTCACTAATAGTAGTACCAACTCACTAATGACCATCAGGTCACTAATGGTAGTACCCAACTCACTAATGACCATCAGGTCACTAATGGCCTGGTACTCAGGTCTCTATTGTTCCTCCATCAGGTCACTAATGGTAGTACCTAACTCACTAATGACCATCAGGTCACTAATGGTAGTACCCAACTCACTAATGACCATCAGGTCACTAATGGTAGTACCCAACTCACTAATGACCATCAGGTCACTAATGGTAGTACCAACTCACTAATGACCATCAGGTCACTAATGGTAGTCCCCAACTCACTAATGACCATCAGGTCACTAATCGTAGTACCCAACTCACTAATGACCATCAGGTCACTAATGGTAGTACCCAACTCGCTAATGACCATCAGGTCACTAATGGTAGTACCCAACTCACTAATGACCATCAGGTCACTAATGATAGTACCCAACTCACTAATGACCATCAGGTCACTAATGGCCTGGTACTCAGGTCTCATTGTCCCTCCTTCAGGTCACTAATGGCCTGGTACTCAGGTCTCTATTGTTCCTCCATCAGGTCACTAATGGTAGTACCAACTCACTAATGACCATCAGGTCACTAATGGTAGTACCCAACTCACTAATGACCATCAGGTCACTAATGGTAGTACCCAACTCACTAATGACCATCAGGTCACTAATGGTAGTACCCAACTCACTAATGACCATCAGGTCACTAATGGTAGTACCCAACTCACTAATGACCATCAGGTCACTAATGGTAGTACCCAACTCACTAATGACCATCAGGTCACTAATGGTAGTACCAACTCACTAATGACCATCAGGTCACTAATGGTAGTACCTAGTCTCGCTAATGACCATCAGGTCACTAATGGTAGTACCAACTCGCTAATGACCATCAGGTCACTAATGGTAGTACCCAACTCGCTAATGACCATCAGGTCACTAATCGTAGTACCCAACTCGCTAATGACCATCAGGTCACTAATGGTAGTACCCAACTCGCTAATGACCATCAGGTCACTAATGGTAGTACCCAACTCGCTAATGACCATCAGGTCACTAATGGTAGCACCCAACTCACTAATGACCATCAGGTCACTAATGGTAGTACCCAACTCACTAATGACCATCAGGTCACTAATCGTAGTACCCAACTCGCTAATGACCATCAGGTCACTAATGGTAGTACCCAACTCGCTAATGACCATCAGGTCACTAATGGTAGTACCCAACAAGCTAATGACCATCAGGTCACTAATTGTAGTACCCAACTCGCTAATGACCATCAGGTCACTAATGGTAGTACCCAACTCACTAATGACCATCAGGTCACTAATGGTAGTACCCAACTCACTAATGACCATCAGGTCACTAATGGTAGTACCCAACTCACTAATGACCATCAGGTCACTAATGGTAGTACCAACTCACTAATGACCATCAGGTCACTAATGGTAGTACCCAACTCACTAATGACCATCAGGTCACTAATGGTAGTACCCAACTCGCTAATGACCATCAGGTCACTAATGGTAGTACCCAACTCACTAATGACCATCAGGTCACTAATGGTAACCCAACTCACTAATGACCATCAGGTCACTAATGGTAGTACCCAACTCGCTAATGACCATCAGGTCACTAATGGTAGTACCCAACTCACTAATGACCATCAGGTCACTAATGGTAGTACCCAACTCACTAATGACCATCAGGTCACTAATGGTAGTACCCAACTCACTAATGACCATCAGGTCACTAATGGTAGTACCCAACTCACTAATGACCATCAGGTCACTAATGGCCTGGTACTCAGGTCTCTATTGTTCCTCCATCAGGTCACTAATGGTAGTACCCAACTCACTAATGACCATCAGGTCACTAATGGTAGTACCCAACTCACTAATGACCATCAGGTCACTAATGGTCCAACTACTAATGACCATCAGGTCACTAATGGTAGTACCCAACTCACTAATGACCATCAGGTCACTAATAGTAGTACCCAACTCACTAATGACCATCAGGTCACTAATGGTAGTACCCAACTCACTAATGACCATCAGGTCACTAATGGCCTGGTACTCAGGTCTCTATTGTTCCTCCATCAGGTCACTAATGGTAGTACCCAACTCACTAATGACCATCAGGTCACTAATGGTAGTACCCAAACTAATGACCATCAGGTCACTAATGGTAGTATAACTCACTAATGACCATCAGGTCACTAATGGTAGTACCCAACTCACTAATGACCATCAGGTCACTAATGTAGTACCCAACTCACTAATGACCATCAGGTCACTAATCGTAGTACCCAACTCACTAATGACCATCAGGTCACTAATGGTAGTAGCCAAGCTAATGACCATCAGGTCACTAATGGTAGTACCCAACTCACTAATGACCATCAGGTCACTAATGATAGTACCCAACTCACTAATGACCATCAGGTCACTAATGGCCTGGTACTCAGGTCTCTATTGTCCCTCCTTCAGGTCACTAATGGCCTGGTACTCAGGTCTCTATTGTTCCTCCATCAGGTCACTAATGGTAGTACCCAACTCACTAATGACCATCAGGTCACTAATGGTAGTACCCAACTCACTAATGACCATCAGGTCACTAATGGTAGTACCCAACTCACTAATGACCATCAGGTCACTAATGGTAGTACCCAACTCACTAATGACCATCAGGTCACTAATGGTAGTACCCAACTCACTAATGACCATCAGGTCACTAATGGTAGTACCCAACTCACTAATGACCATCAGGTCACTAATGGTAGTACCCAACTCACTAATGACCATCAGGTCACTAATGGTAGTACCCAACTCGCTAATGACCAAGTACCCAACTCGCTAATGACCATCAGGTCACTAATGGTAGTACCCAAGCTAATGACCATCAGGTCACTAATCGTAGTACCCAACTCGCTAATGACCATCAGGTCACTAATGGTAGTACCCAACTCGCTAATGACCATCAGGTCACTAATGGTAGTACCCAACTCGCTAATGACCATCAGGTCACTAATGGTAGTACCCAACTCGCTAATGACCATCAGGTCACTAATGGCCTGGTACTCAGGGCTCTATTGTCCCTCCTTCAGGTCCTAATGGCCTGGTACTCAGGGCTCTATTGTCCCTCCATCAGGTCACTAATGGCCTGGTACTCAGGTCTCTATTGTCCCTCCTTCAGGTCCTAATGGCCTGGTACTCAGGGCTCTATTGTCCCTCCATCAGGTCACTAATGGCTTGGTACTCAGGGCTCTATTGTTCCTCGATCAGGTCCTAATGGCCTGGTACTCAGGTCTCTATTGTTCCTCCATCAGGTCACTAATGGTCTGGTACTCAGGTCTCTATTGTTCCTCCATCAGGTCCTAATGGCCTGGTACTTAGGGCATTAGTGATTAGTCTGATATATTCCGCTTGACAGGTGATATTCCTCTTGACAGGTGATATTCCTCTTGATAGGTGATATTCCTCTTGATAGGTGATATTCCTCTTGATAGGTGACATTCTACTAGCCTATTCTCCAAAATTAAACAAATTCTAGTAATCCCCTTTGATTGTGGACAGTGTTATTATGCATACTGGATGGACTGGTTACCTTGTGCTACACTGCAAATGTTCTATCCATGAGTCTGGGAGAGAACCTACAGGCCTTGGCGATGCAATTGGTTCATTGATTTTGCAGGGCGGCTTACAGTTAGCCTCCCTCCCTCTGCCCACTCGAGGAGATGGAAACGCACGGTGTTGAGATATTCTGTAACTAAAACGTAATTGTGTCAGCCTATTAATTATAAATGACATACATACTACTAGGCTATTCAAAATTGTTCATTTATCAGACTAGATACTGTATGTTATCTGGCTATGCTCCATACCATAGGACTGTAGTCTGATAAATGAACAGGCCTACAGTCTATAGCCAGATAACATACAGTATCTAGTCTGATAACATACAGTATCTAGTCTGATAAATGAACAGGCCTACAGTCTATAGCCAGATAACATACAGTATCTAGTCTGATAAATGAACAAGCCTACAGTCTATAGCCAGATAACATACAGTATCTAGTCTGATAAATGAACAAGCCTACAGTCTATAGCCAGATAACATACAGTATCTAGTCTGATAAATGAACAAGCCTACAGTCTATAGCCAGATAACATACAGTATCTAGTCTGATAAATGAACAGGCCTACAGTCTATAGCCAGATAACATACAGTATCTAGTCTGATAAATGAACAAGCCTACAGTCTATAGCCAGATAACATACAGTATCTAGTCTGATAAATGAACAAGCCTACAGTCTACAGTATCTAGTCTGATAAATGAACAAGCCTACAGTCTATAGCCAGATAACATACAGTATCTAGTCTGATAAATGAACAAGCCTACAGTCTATAGCCAGATAACATACAGTATCTAGTCTGATAAATGAACAGGCCTACAGTCTATAGCCAGATAACTATGATAAATGAACAAGCCTACAGTATCAGATAACATACAGTATCTAGTCTGATAAATGAACATAGCCTACAGTCTATAGCCAGATAACATACAGTATCTAGTCTGATAAATGAACAGGCCTACAGTCTATAGCCAGATAACATACAGTATCTAGTCTGATAAATGAACGAGTCTACAGTCTATAGCATAGAGCATATAGCCAGATAACATACAGTATCTAGTCTGATAAATGAACAGGCCTACAGTCTATAGCCAGATAACATACAGTATCTAGTCTGATAAATGAACAGGCCTACAGTCTATAGCCAGATAACATACAGTATCTAGTCTGATAAATGAACGCGTCTACAGTCTATAGCATAGAGCATATAGCCAGATAACATACAGTATCTAGTCTGATAACATACAGTATCTAGTCTGATAAATGAACAAGCCTACAGTCTATAGCCAGATAACATACAGTATCTAGTCTGATAACATAAAGTATCTAGTCTGATAAATGAACAGGCCTACAGTCTATAGCCAGATAACATACAGTATCTAGTCTGATAAATGAACAGGCCTACAGTCTATAGCCAGATAACATACAGTATCTAGTCTGATAAATGAACAGGCCTACAGTCTATAGCCAGATAACATATAGTATCTAGTCTGATAAATGAACAGGCCTACAGTCTATAGCCAGATAACATACAGTATCTAGTCTGATAAATGAACAAGTCTACAGTCTATAGCCAGATAACATGTAGTATCTAGTCTGATAAATGAACAGGCCTACAGTCTATAGCCTGATAACATGTAGTATCTAGTCTGATAAATGAACAAGCCTACAGTCTATAGCCTGATAACATGTAGTATCTAGTCAGCTAAATGAACAAGCCTACAGTCTATAGCCAGATAACATACAGTATCTAGTCTGATAACATACAGTATCTAGTCTGATAAATGAACAGGCCTACAGTCTATAGCCAGATAACATACAGTATCTAGTCTGATAACATACAGTATCTAGTCTGATAAATGAACAAGCCTACAGTCTATAGCCAGATAACATACAGTATCTAGTCTGATAAATGAACAAGCCTACAGTCTATAGCCAGATAACATACAGTATCTAGTCTGATAAATGAACAAGCCTACAGTCTATAGCCAGATAACATACAGTATCTAGTCTGATAAATGAACAGGCCTACAGTCTATAGCCAGATAACATACAGTATCTAGTCTGATAAATGAACAAGCCTATAGTCTATAGCCAGATAACATACAGTATCTAGTCTGATAAATGAACAAGCCTACAGTCTATAGCCAGATAACATACAGTATCTAGTCTGATAAATGAACAAGCCTACAGTCTATAGCCAGATAACATACAGTATCTAGTCTGATAAATGAACAAGCCTACAGCCTATAGTCAGATAACATACAGTATCTAGTCTGATAACATACAGTATCTAGTCTGATAAATGAACAAGCCTACAGTCTAGCATAGCCAGATAACATACAGTATCTAGTCTGCTAAATGAACAAGTCTACAGTCTATAGCCAGATAACATACAGTATCTAGTCTGATAAATGAACAAGCCTAGAGTCTATAGTCAGATAACATACAGTATCTAGTCTGATAAATGAACAAGCCTACAGTCTATAGTCTATAGTCTGATAACATACAGTATCTAGTCTGATAAATGAACAAGCCTACAGCCTATAGCCAGATAACATACAGTATCTAGTCTGATAAATGAACAAGTCTATAGCCAGATAACATACAGTATCTAGTCTGATAAATGAACAAGTCTACAGTCTATAGCCAGATAACATACAGTATCTAGTCTGATAAATGAACAAGCCTACAGCCTATAGCCAGATAACATACAGTATCTAGTCTGATAAATGAACAAGTCTATAGCCAGATAACATACAGTATCTAGTCAGCTAAATGAACAAGCCTACAGTCTATAGCCAGATAACATACAGTATCTAGTCTGATAAATGAACAAGCCTACAGCCTATAGCCAGATAACATACAGTATCTAGTCTGATAAATGAACAAGCCTATAGTCTATAGCCAGATAACATACAGTATCTAGTCTGATAACATACAGTATCTAGTCAGCTAAATGAACAAGCCTACAGTCTATAGCCAGATAACATACAGTATCTAGTCTGATAAATGAACAAGCCTACAGTCTATAGTCTATAGCCAGATAACATACAGTATCTAGTCTGATAAATGAACAAGCCTACAGTCTATAGCCAGATAACATACAGTATCTAGTCAGCTAAATGAACAAGCCTACAGTCTATAGCCAGATAACATACAGTATCTAGTCTGATAAATGAACAAGCCTACAGTCTATAGCCAGATAACATACAGTATGTAGTCTGATAAATGAACAAGCCTATAGTCTATAGCCAGATAACATACAGTATCTAGTCTGATAACATACAGTATCTAGTCTGATAAATGAACAAGCCTACAGTCTATAGCCAGATAACATACAGTATCTAGTCTGATAAATGAACAGGCCTACAGTCTATAGTCTATAGCTAGATAACATACAGTATCTAGTCTGATAAATGAACAAGCCTACAGCCTATAGCCAGATAACATACAGTATCTAGTCTGATAAATGAACAAGCCTACAGTCTATAGCCAGATAACATACAGTATCTAGTCTGATAAATGAACAGGCCTACAGTCTATAGCCAGATAACATACAGTATCTAGTCTGATAAATGAACAAGCCTACAGTCTATAGCCAGATAACATACAGTATCTAGTCTGATAAATGAACAAGCCTACAGTCTATAGCCAGATAACATACAGTATCTAGTCTGATAACATACAGTATCTAGTCTGATAAATGAACAAGCCTACAGTCTATAGCATAGCCAGATAACATACAGTATCTAGTCTGATAAATGAACAAGCCTACAGTCTATAGCCAGATAACATACAGTATCTAGTCTGATAAGATACAGTATCTAGTCAGCTAAATGAACAAGTCTACAGTCTATAGCCAGATAACATACAGTATCTAGTCTGATAAATGAACAAGCCTAGAGTAAGTCTGATAACATACAGTATCTAGTCTGATAAATGAACAAGTCTATAGCCAGATAACATACAGTATGTAGTCAGCTAAATGAACAAGCCTACAGTCTATAGCCAGATAACATACAGTGTCTAGTCTGATAAATGAACAAGCCTACAGTCTATAGCCAGATAACATACAGTATCTAGTCTGATAAATGAACAAGCCTACAGTCTATAGCCAGATAACATACAGTATCTAGTCTGATAACATACAGTATCTAGTCTGATAAATGAACAAGCCTACAGTCTATAGCATAGCCAGATAACATACAGTATCTAGTCTGATAAATGAACAAGCCTACAGTCTATAGCCAGATAACATACAGTATCTAGTCTGATAACATACAGTATCTAGTCAGCTAAATGAACAAGTCTACAGTCTATAGCCAGATAACATACAGTATCTAGTCTGATAAATGAACAAGCCTAGAGTCTATAGTCAGATAACATACAGTATCTAGTCTGATAAATGAACAAGCCTACAGCCTATAGCCAGATAACATACAGTATCTAGTCTGATAAATGAACAAGCCTACAGTCTATAGCCAGATAACATACAGTATCTAGTCTGATAACATACAGTATCTAGTCTGATAAATGAACAAGTCTACAGTCTATAGCCAGATAACATACAGTATCTAGTCTGATAAATGAACAAGCCTACAGCCTATAGCCAGATAACATACAGTATCTAGTCTGATAAATGAACAAGTCTATAGTCAGTATGTAGTCAGCTAAATGAACAAGCCTACAGTCTATAGCCAGATAACATACAGTGTCTAGTCTGATAAATGAACAAGCCTACAGCCCTATAGCCAGATTACATACAGTATCTAGTCTGATAAATGAACAAGCCTACAGCCTATAGCCAGATAACATACAGTATCTAGTCTGATAACATACAGTATCTAGTCTGATAAATGAACAAGCCTACAGTCTATAGCCAGATAACATACAGTATCTAGTCTGATAACATACAGTATCTAGTCTGATAAATGAACAAGCCTACAGTCTATAGCCAGATAACATACAGTATCTAGTCTGATAAATGAACAAGCCTACAGTCTATAGCCAGATAACATACAGTATCTAGTCTGATAAATGAACAAGCCTACAGTCTATAGCCAGATAACATACAGTATCTAGTCTGATAAATGAACAAGCCTACAGTCTATAGCCAGATAACATACAGTATCTAGTCTGATAAATGAACAAGCCTATAGTCTATAGCCAGATAACATACAGTATCTAGTCTGATAAATGAACAAGCCTACAGTCTATAGCCAGATAACATACAGTATCTAGTCTGATAAATGAACAAGCCTACAGTCTATAGCCAGATAACATACAGTATCTAGTCTGATAAATGAACAAGCCTACAGCCTATAGTCAGATAACATACAGTATCTAGTCTGATAACATACAGTATCTAGTCTGATAAATGAACAAGCCTACAGTCTATAGCATAGCCAGATAACATACAGTATCTAGTCAGCTAAATGAACAAGTCTACAGTCTATAGCCAGATAACATACAGTATCTAGTCTGATAAATGAACAAGCCTAGAGTCTATAGTCAGATAACATACAGTATCTAGTCTGATAAATGAACAAGCCTACAGTCTATAGTCTATAGTCTGATAACATACAGTATCTAGTCTGATAAATGAACAAGCCTACAGCCTATAGCCAGATAACATACAGTATCTAGTCTGATAAATGAACAAGTCTATAGCCAGATAACATACAGTATCTAGTCTGATAAATGAACAAGTCTACAGTCTATAGCCAGATAACATACAGTATCTAGTCTGATAAATGAACAAGCCTACAGCCTATAGCCAGATAACATACAGTATCTAGTCTGATAAATGAACAAGTCTATAGCCAGATAACATACAGTATCTAGTCTAAATAAAAGCCTACAGTCTATAGCCAGATAACATACAGTATCTAGTCTGATAAATGAACAAGCCTACAGCCTATAGCCAGATAACATACAGTATCTAGTCTGATAAATGAACAAGCCTATAGTCTATAGCCAGATAACATACAGTATCTAGTCTGATAACATACAGTATCTAGTCAGCTAAATGAACAAGCCTACAGTCTATAGCCAGATAACATACAGTATCTAGTCTGATAAATGAACAAGCCTACAGTCTATAGTCTATAGCCAGATAACATACAGTATCTAGTCTGATAAATGAACAATACAGTCTATAGCCAGATAACATACAGTATCTAGTCTAAATGAACAAGCCTACAGTCTATAGCCAGATAACATACAGTATCTAGTCTGATAAATGAACAAGCCTACAGTCTATAGCCAGATAACATACAGTATCTAGTCTGATAAATGAACAAGCCTACAGTCTATAGCCAGATAACATACAGTATCTAGTCTGATAACATACAGTATCTAGTCTGATAAATGAACAAGCCTACAGTCTATAGCCAGATAACATACAGTATCTAGTCTGATAAATGAACAGGCCTACAGTCTATAGTCTATAGCTAGATAACATACAGTATCTAGTCTGATAAATGAACAAGCCTACAGTCTATAGCCAGATAACATACAGTATCTAGTCAGCTAAATGAACAAGCCTACAGTCTATAGCCAGATAACATACAGTATCTAGTCTGATAAATGAACAGGAAGTCTATAGCCAGATAACATACAGTATCTAGTCTGATAAATGAACAAGCCTACAGTCTATAGCCAGATAACATACAGTATCTAGTCTGATAAATGAACAAGCCTACAGTCTATAGCCAGATAACATACAGTATCTAGTCTGATAACATACAGTATCTAGTCTGATAAATGAACAAGCCTACAGTCTATAGCATAGCCAGATAACATACAGTATCTAGTCTGATAAATGAACAAGCCTACAGTCTATAGCCAGATAACATACAGTATCTAGTCTGATAAATACAGTAAGTCAGCTAAATGAACAAGTCTACAGTCTATAGCCAGATAACATACAGTATCTAGTCTGATAAATGAACAAGCCTAGAGTATCTAGTCTGATAACATACAGTATCTAGTCTGATAAATGAACAAGTCTATAGCCAGATAACATACAGTATGTAGTCTAAATGAACAAGCCTACAGTCTATAGCCAGATAACATACAGTGTCTAGTCTGATAAATGAACAAGCCTACAGTCTATAGCCAGATAACATACAGTATCTAGTCTGATAAATGAACAAGCCTACAGTCTATAGCCAGATAACATACAGTATCTAGTCTGATAACATACAGTATCTAGTCTGATAAATGAACAAGCCTACAGTCTATAGCCAGATAACATACAGTATCTAGTCTGATAAATGAACAAGCCTACAGTCTATAGCCAGATAACATACAGTATCTAGTCTGATAACATACAGTATCTAGTCAGCTAAATGAACAAGTCTATAGCCAGATAACATACAGTATGTAGTCAGCTAAATGAACAAGCCTACAGTCTATAGCCAGATAACATACAGTATCTAGTCTGATAAATGAACAAGTCTACAGTCTATAGCCAGATAACATACAGTATCTAGTCTGATAAATGAACAAGCCTAGAGTCTATAGTCAGATAACATACAGTATCTAGTCTGATAAATGAACAAGCCTACAGCCTATAGCCAGATAACATACAGTATCTAGTCTGATAAATGAACAAGCCTACAGTCTATAGCCAGATAACATACAGTATCTAGTCTGATAACATACAGTATCTAGTCTGATAAATGAACAAGTCTACAGTCTATAGCCAGATAACATACAGTATCTAGTCTGATAAATGAACAATAAGCCTATAGCCAGATAACATACAGTATCTAGTCTGATAAATGAACAAGCCTACAGTCTATAGCCAGATAACATACAGTATCTAGTCTGATAAATGAACAAGCCTATAGTCTAGCCAGATAACATACAGTATCTAGTCTGATAACATACAGTATCTAGTCTGATAAATGAACAAGCCTACAGTCTATAGCCAGATAACATACAGTATCTAGTCTGATAAATGAACAGGCCTACAGTCTATAGTCTATAGCTAGATAACATACAGTATCTAGTCTGATAAATGAACAAGCCTACAGCCTATAGCCAGATAACATACAGTATCTAGTCTGATAAATGAACAAGCCTACAGTCTATAGCCAGATAACATACAGTATCTAGTCTGATAAATGAACAGGCCTACAGTCTATAGCCAGATAACATACAGTATCTAGTCTGATAAATGAACAAGCCTACAGTCTATAGCCAGATAACATACAGTATCTAGTCTGATAAATGAACAAGCCTACAGTCTATAGCCAGATAACATACAGTATCTAGTCTGATAACATACAGTATCTAGTCTGATAAATGAACAAGCCTACAGTCTATAGCCAGATTACATACAGTATCTAGTCTGATAAATGAACAAGCCTACAGTCTATAGCCAGATAACATACAGTATCTAGTCTGATAACATACAGTATCTAGTCAGCTAAATGAACAAGTCTACAGTCTATAGCCAGATAACATACAGTATCTAGTCTGATAAATGAACAAGCCTAGAGTATCTAGTCTGATAACATACAGTATCTAGTCTGATAAATGAACAAGTCTATAGCCAGATAACATACAGTATGTAGTCAGCTAAATGAACAAGCCTACAGTCTATAGCCAGATAACATACAGTGTCTAGTCTGATAAATGAACAAGCCTACAGTCTATAGCCAGATAACATACAGTATCTAGTCTGATAAATGAACAAGCCTACAGTCTATAGCCAGATAACATACAGTATCTAGTCTGATAACATACAGTATCTAGTCTGATAAATGAACAAGCCTACAGTCTATAGCATAGCCAGATAACATACAGTATCTAGTCTGATAAATGAACAAGCCTACAGTCTATAGCCAGATAACATACAGTATCTAGTCTGATAACATACAGTATCTAGTCAGCTAAATGAACAAGTCTATAGCCAGATAACATACAGTATGTAGTCAGCTAAATGAACAAGCCTACAGTCTATAGCCAGATAACATACAGTATCTAGTCTGATAAATGAACAAGTCTACAGTCTATAGCCAGATAACATACAGTATCTAGTCTGATAAATGAACAAGCCTAGAGTCTATAGTCAGATAACATACAGTATCTAGTCTGATAAATGAACAAGCCTACAGCCTATAGCCAGATAACATACAGTATCTAGTCTGATAAATGAACAAGCCTACAGTCTATAGCCAGATAACATACAGTATCTAGTCTGATAACATACAGTATCTAGTCTGATAAATGAACAAGTCTACAGTCTATAGCCAGATAACATACAGTATCTAGTCTGATAAATGAACAAGCCTACAGCCTATAGCCAGATAACATACAGTATCTAGTCTGATAAATGAACAAGCCTACAGTCTATAGCCAGATAACATACAGTATGTAGTCTGATAAATGAACAAGCCTATAGTCTATAGCCAGATAACATACAGTATCTAGTCTGATAACATACAGTATCTAGTCTGATAAATGAACAAGCCTACAGTCTATAGCCAGATAACATACAGTATCTAGTCTGATAAATGAACAAGCCTACAGTCTATAGTCTATAGCCAGATAACATACAGTATCTAGTCTGATAAATGAACAAGCCTACAGCCTATAGCCAGATAACATACAGTATCTAGTCTGATAAATGAACAAGCCTACAGTCTATAGCCAGATAACATACAGTATCTAGTCTGATAAATGAACAGGCCTACAGTCTATAGCCAGATAACATACAGTATCTAGTCTGATAAATGAACAAGCCTACAGTCTATAGCCAGATAACATACAGTATCTAGTCTGATAAATGAACAAGCCTACAGTCTATAGCCAGATAACATACAGTATCTAGTCTGATAACATACAGTATCTAGTCTGATAAATGAACAAGCCTACAGTCTATAGCCAGATAACATACAGTATCTAGTCTGATAAATGAACAAGCCTACAGTCTATAGCCAGATAACATACAGTATCTAGTCTGATAACATACAGTATCTAGTCAGCTAAATGAACAAGTCTATAGCCAGATAACATACAGTATGTAGTCAGCTAAATGAACAAGCCTACAGTCTATAGCCAGATAACATACAGTATCTAGTCTGATAAATGAACAAGTCTACAGTCTATAGCCAGATAACATACAGTATCTAGTCTGATAAATGAACAAGCCTAGAGTCTATAGTCAGATAACATACAGTATCTAGTCTGATAAATGAACAAGCCTACAGCCTATAGCCAGATAACATACAGTATCTAGTCTGATAAATGAACAAGCCTACAGTCTATAGCCAGATAACATACAGTATCTAGTCTGATAAATGAACAAGCCTACAGTCTATAGCCAGATAACATACAGTATCTAGTCTGATAACATACAGTATCTAGTCTGATAAATGAACAAGCCTACAGTCTATAGCCAGATAACATACAGTATCTAGTCTGATAAATGAACAAGCCTACAGTCTATAGCCAGATAACATACAGTATCTAGTCTGATAACATACAGTATCTAGTCAGCTAAATGAACAAGTCTACAGTCTATAGCCAGATAACATACAGTATCTAGTCTGATAAATGAACAAGCCTACAGTATCTAGTCTGATAACATACAGTATCTAGTCTGATAAATGAACAAGTCTATAGCCAGATAACATACAGTATGTAGTCAGCTAAATGAACAAGCCTACAGTCTATAGCCAGATAACATACAGTGTCTAGTCTGATAAATGAACAAGCCTACAGTCTATAGCCAGATAACATACAGTATCTAGTCTGATAAATGAACAAGCCTACAGTCTATAGCCAGATAACATACAGTATCTAGTCTGATAACATACAGTATCTAGTCTGATAAATGAACAAGCCTACAGTCTATATAGCCAGATAACATACAGTATCTAGTCTGATAAATGAACAAGCCTACAGTCTATAGCCAGATAACATACAGTATCTAGTCTGATAACATACAGTATCTAGTCAGCTAAATGAACTAAGTCTATAGCCAGATAACATACAGTATGTAGTCAGCTAAATGAACAAGCCTACAGTCTATAGCCAGATAACATACAGTATCTAGTCTGATAAATGAACAAGTCTACAGTCTATAGCCAGATAACATACAGTATCTAGTCTGATAAATGAACAAGCCTAGAGTCTATAGTCAGATAACATACAGTATCTAGTCTGATAAATGAACAAGCCTACAGCCTATAGCCAGATAACATACAGTATCTAGTCTGATAAATGAACAAGCCTACAGTCTATAGCCAGATAACATACAGTATCTAGTCTGATAAATGAACAAGCCTACAGTCTATAGCCAGATAACATACAGTATCTAGTCTGATAACATACAGTATCTAGTCTGATAAATGAACAAGCCTACAGTCTATAGCATAGCCAGATAACATACAGTATCTAGTCTGATAAATGAACAAGCCTACAGTCTATAGCCAGATAACATACAGTATCTAGTCTGATAACATACAGTATCTAGTCAGCTAAATGAACAAGTCTACAGTCTATAGCCAGATAACATACAGTATCTAGTCTGATAAATGAACAAGCCTAGAGTATCTAGTCTGATAACATACAGTATCTAGTCTGATAAATGAACAAGTCTATAGCCAGATAACATACAGTATGTAGTCAGCTAAATGAACAAGCCTACAGTCTATAGCCAGATAACATACAGTGTCTAGTCTGATAAATGAACAAGCCTACAGTCTATAGCCAGATAACATACAGTATCTAGTCTGATAAATGAACAAGCCTACAGTCTATAGCCAGATAACATACAGTATCTAGTCTGATAACATACAGTATCTAGTCTGATAAATGAACAAGCCTACAGTCTATAGCATAGCCAGATAACATACAGTATCTAGTCTGATAAATGAACAAGCCTACAGTCTATAGCCAGATAACATACAGTATCTAGTCTGATAACATACAGTATCTAGTCAGCTAAATGAACAAGTCTATAGCCAGATAACATACAGTATGTAGTCAGCTAAATGAACAAGCCTACAGTCTATAGCCAGATAACATACAGTATCTAGTCTGATAAATGAACAAGTCTACAGTCTATAGCCAGATAACATACAGTATCTAGTCTGATAAATGAACAAGCCTAGAGTCTATAGTCAGATAACATACAGTATCTAGTCTGATAAATGAACAAGCCTACAGCCTATAGCCAGATAACATACAGTATCTAGTCTGATAAATGAACAAGCCTACAGTCTATAGCCAGATAACATACAGTATCTAGTCTGATAACATACAGTATCTAGTCTGATAAATGAACAAGTCTACAGTCTATAGCCAGATAACATACAGTATCTAGTCTGATAAATGAACAAGCCTACAGCCTATAGCCAGATAACATACAGTATCTAGTCTGATAAATGAACAAGTCTATAGCCAGATAACATACAGTATCTAGTCTGATAAATGAACAAGCCTATAGTCTATAGCCAGATAACATACAGTGTCTAGTCTGATAAATGAACAAGCCTACAGCCCTATAGCCAGATTACATACAGTATCTAGTCTGATAAATGAACAAGCCTACAGCCCTATAGCCAGATTACATACAGTATCTAGTCTGATAAATGAACAAGCCTACAGCCCTATGGCCAGATAACATACAGTATCTAGTCTGATAAATGAACAAGCCTACAGCCCTATAGCCAGATTACATACAGTATCTAGTCTGATAAATGAACAAGCCTACAGCCCTATGGCCAGATAACATACAGTATCTAGTCTGATAAATGAACAAGCCTACAGCCCTATAGCCAGATTACATACAGTATCTAGTCTGATAACATACAGTATCTAGTCTGATAAATGAACAAGCCTACAGTCTATAGCCAGATAACATACAGTATCTAGTCTGATAAATGAACAGGCCTACAGTCTATAGTCTATAGCTAGATAACATACAGTATCTAGTCTGATAAATGAACAAGCCTACAGCCTATAGCCAGATAACATACAGTATCTAGTCTGATAAATGAACAAGCCTACAGTCTATAGCCAGATAACATACAGTATCTAGTCTGATAAATGAACAAGCCTACAGTCTATAGCCAGATAACATACAATATCTAGTCTGATAAATGAACAAGCCTACAGTCTATAGCCAGATAACATACAGTATCTAGTCTGATAAATGAACAAGCCTACAGTCTATAGCCAGATAACATACAGTATCTAGTCTGATAACATACAGTATCTAGTCTGATAAATGAACAAGCCTACAGTCTATAGCATAGCCAGATAACATACAGTATCTAGTCTGATAAATGAACAAGCCTACAGTCTATAGCCAGATAACATACAGTATCTAGTCTGATAACATACAGTATCTAGTCAGCTAAATGAACAAGTCTACAGTCTATAGCCAGATAACATACAGTATCTAGTCTGATAAATGAACAAGCCTAGAGTATCTAGTCTGATAACATACAGTATCTAGTCTGATAAATGAACAAGTCTATAGCCAGATAACATACAGTATGTAGTCAGCTAAATGAACAAGCCTACAGTCTATAGCCAGATAACATACAGTGTCTAGTCTGATAAATGAACAAGCCTACAGTCTATAGCCAGATAACATACAGTATCTAGTCTGATAAATGAACAAGCCTACAGTCTATAGCCAGATAACATACAGTATCTAGTCTGATAACATACAGTATCTAGTCTGATAAATGAACAAGCCTACAGTCTATAGCATAGCCAGATAACATACAGTATCTAGTCTGATAAATGAACAAGCCTACAGTCTATAGCCAGATAACATACAGTATCTAGTCTGATAACATACAGTATCTAGTCAGCTAAATGAACAAGTCTATAGCCAGATAACATACAGTATGTAGTCAGCTAAATGAACAAGCCTACAGTCTATAGCCAGATAACATACAGTATCTAGTCTGATAAATGAACAAGTCTACAGTCTATAGCCAGATAACATACAGTATCTAGTCTGATAAATGAACAAGCCTAGAGTCTATAGTCAGATAACATACAGTATCTAGTCTGATAAATGAACAAGCCTACAGCCTATAGCCAGATAACATACAGTATCTAGTCTGATAAATGAACAAGCCTACAGTCTATAGCCAGATAACATACAGTATCTAGTCTGATAACATACAGTATCTAGTCTGATAAATGAACAAGTCTACAGTCTATAGCCAGATAACATACAGTATCTAGTCTGATAAATGAACAAGCCTACAGCCTATAGCCAGATAACATACAGTATCTAGTCTGATAAATGAACAAGTCTATAGCCAGATAACATACAGTATCTAGTCTGATAAATGAACAAGCCTATAGTCTATAGCCAGATAACATACAGTGTCTAGTCTGATAAATGAACAAGCCTACAGCCCTATAGCCAGATTACATACAGTATCTAGTCTGATAAATGAACAAGCCTACAGCCCTATAGCCAGATTACATACAGTATCTAGTCTGATAAATGAACAAGCCTACAGCCCTATGGCCAGATAACATACAGTATCTAGTCTGATAAATGAACAAGCCTACAGCCCTATAGCCAGATAACATACAGTATCTAGTCTGATAAATGAACAAGCCTACAGCCCTATAGCCAGATAACATACAGTATCTAGTCTGATAAATGAACAAGCCTACAGCCCTATAGCCAGATTACATACAGTATCAGTCTGATAACATACAGTATCTAGTCTGATAAATGAACAAGCCTACAGTCTATAGCCAGATAACATACAGTATCTAGTCTGATAAATGAACAGGCCTACAGTCTATAGTCTATAGCTAGATAACATACAGTATCTAGTCTGATAAATGAACAAGCCTACAGCCTATAGCCAGATAACATACAGTATCTAGTCTGATAAATGAACAAGCCTACAGTCTATAGCCAGATAACATACAGTATCTAGTCTGATAAATGAACAGGCCTACAGTCTATAGCCAGATAACATACAATATCTAGTCTGATAAATGAACAAGCCTACAGTCTATAGCCAGATAACATACAGTATCTAGTCTGATAAATGAACAAGCCTACAGTCTATAGCCAGATAACATACAGTATCTAGTCTGATAAATGTATCTAGTCTGATAAATGAACAAGCCTACAGTCTATAGCATAGCCAGATAACATACAGTATCTAGTCTGATAAATGAACAAGCCTACAGTCTATAGCCAGATAACATACAGTATCTAGTCTGATAACATACAGTATCTAGTCAGCTAAATGAACAAGTCTACAGTCTATAGCCAGATAACATACAGTATCTAGTCTGATAAATGAACAATGAATCTAGTCTGATAACATACAGTATCTAGTCTGATAAATGAACAAGTCTATAGCCAGATAACATACAGTATGTAGTCAGCTAAATGAACAAGCCTACAGTCTATAGCCAGATAACATACAGTGTCTAGTCTGATAAATGAACAAGCCTACAGTCTATAGCCAGATAACATACAGTATCTAGTCTGATAAATGAACAAGCCTACAGTCTATAGCCAGATAACATACAGTATCTAGTCTGATAACATACAGTATCTAGTCTGATAAATGAACAAGCCTACAGTCTATATAGCCAGATAACATACAGTATCTAGTCTGATAAATGAACAAGCCTACAGTCTATAGCCAGATAACATACAGTATCTAGTCTGATAACATACAGTATCTAGTCAGCTAAATGAACAAGTCTATAGCCAGATAACATACAGTATGTAGTCAGCTAAATGAACAAGCCTACAGTCTATAGCCAGATAACATACAGTATCTAGTCTGATAAATGAACAAGTCTACAGTCTATAGCCAGATAACATACAGTATCTAGTCTGATAAATGAACAAGCCTAGAGTCTATAGTCAGATAACATACAGTATCTAGTCTGATAAATGAACAAGCCTACAGCCTATAGCCAGATAACATACAGTATCTAGTCTGATAAATGAACAAGCCTACAGTCTATAGCCAGATAACATACAGTATCTAGTCTGATAACATACAGTATCTAGTCTGATAAATGAACAAGTCTACAGTCTATAGCCAGATAACATACAGTATCTAGTCTGATAAATGAACAAGCCTACAGCCTATAGCCAGATAACATACAGTATCTAGTCTGATAAATGAACAAGTCTATAGCCAGATAACATACAGTATCTAGTCTGATAAATGAACAAGCCTATAGTCTATAGCCAGATAACATACAGTGTCTAGTCTGATAAATGAACAAGCCTACAGCCCTATAAGCCAGATTACATACAGATGATAAATGAACAAGCCTACAGCCCTATAGCCAGATTACATACAGTATCTAGTCTGATAAATGAAAAGCCTACAGCCCTATGGCCAGATTACAGTATCTAGTCTGATAAATGAACAAGCCTAC
>NC_088404.1:8209714-8287214 GCF_034236695.1 Oncorhynchus nerka
TATTGCTTTTAGCCGTACCCTTATTCTTCTCCTCCTATGTTCCTCTGGCGATGTAGAGGTGAATCCAGGCCCTGCAGTGCCTAGCTCCACTCCTATTCCCCAGGCGCTCTCTTTGATGACTTCTGTAACCGTAATAGCCTTGGTTTCATGCATGTTAACATTAGAAGCCTCCTCCCTAAGTTTGTTCTTTTCACTGCTTTAGCACACTCTGCCAACCCGGATGTTCTAGCTGTGTCTGAATCCTGGCTTAGGAAGACCACCAAAAATTCAGAAATTTTAATTCCAAACTACAACATTTTCAGACAAGATAGAACTGCCAAAGGGGGCGGTGTTGCAATCTACTGCAAAGATAGCCTGCAGAGTTCTGTCCTACTATCCAGGTCTGTACCCAAACAATTTGAACTTCTACTTTTAAAAATCCACCTCTCTAAAACAAGTCTCTCACCGTTGCCGCCTGCTATAGACCACCCTCTGCCCCCAGCTGTGCTCTGGACACCATATGTGAACTGATTGCCCCCCATCTATCTTCAGAGCTCGTGCTGCTAGGCGACCTAAACTGGAACATGCTTAACACCCCAGCCATCCTACAATCTAAACTTGATGCCCTCAATCTCACACAAATTATCAATGAACCTACCAGGTACCCCCCCAAAGCCTTAAACACGGGCACCCTCATAGATATCATCCTAACCAACTTCCCCTCTAAATACACCTCTGCTGTCTTCAACCAAGATCTCAGCCTCATTGCCTGCATCCGTAATGGGTCAGCGGTCAAACGACCTCCACTCATCACTGTAAAACGCTCCCTGAAACACTTCAGCGAGCAGGCCTTTCTAATCGACCTGGCCGGGGTGTCCTGGAAGGATATTGATCTCATCCCGTCAGTAGAGGATGCCTGGATATTTTTTTTAAATGCCTTCCTAACAATCTTAAATAAACATGCCCCATTCAAGAAAATTAGAACCAGGAACAGATATAGCCCTTGGTTCTCCCCAGACCTGACTGCCCTTAACCAACACAAAAACATCCTATGGCGTTCTGCATTAGCATCGAACAGCCCCCGTGATATGCAGCTGTTCAGGGAAGCTAGAAACCGTTATACACAGGCAGTTAGAAAAGCCAAGGCTAGCTTTTTCAAGCAGAAATTTGCTTCCTGCAACACTAACTCTAAAAAGTTCTGGGACACTGTAAAGTCCATGGAGAATAAGAACACCTCCTCCCAGCTGCCCACTGCACTGAAGATAGGAAACACTGTCACCACTGATAAATCCACCATAATTGAGAATTTCAATAAGCATTTTTCTACGGCTGGCCATGCTTTCCACCTGGCAACTCCTACCCCGGTCAACAGCACTGCACCCCCAACAGCAACTCGCCCAAGCCTTCCCCATTTCTCCTTCTCCCAAATCCATTCAGCTGAAGTTCTGAAAGAGCTGAAAAATCTGGACCCCTACAAATCAGCCGGGCTAGACAATCTGGACCCTTTCTTTCTAAAATTATCTGCCGAAATTGTTGCCACCCCTATTACTAGCCTGTTCAACCTCTCTTTCGTGTCATCTGAGATTCCCAAAGATTGGAAAGCAGCTGCGGTCATCCCCCTCTTCAAAGGGGGACACTCTTGACCCAAACTGCTACAGACCTATATCTATCCTACCATGCCTTTCTAAGGTCTTCGAAAGCCAAGTCAACAAACAGATTACCGACCATTTCGAATCTCACCATACCTTCTCTGCTATGCAATCTGGTTTCAGAGCTGGTCATGGGTGCACCTCAGCCACGCTCAAGGTCCTAAACGATATCTTAACCGCCATCGATAAGAAACATTACTGTGCAGCCGTATTCATTGATCTGGCCAAGGCTTTCGACTCTGTCAACCACCACATCCTCATCGGCAGACTCGACAGCCTTGGTTTCTCAAATGATTGCCTCGCCTGGTTCACCAACTACTTCTCTGATAGAGTTCAGTGTGTCAAATCGGAGGGTCTGCTGTCCGGACCTCTGGCAGTCTCTATGGGGGTGCCACAGGGTTCAATTCTTGGACCGACTCTCTTCTCTGTATACATCAATGAGGTCGCTCTTTGCTGCTGGTGAGTCTCTGATCCACCTCTACGCAGACGACACCATTCTGTATACTTCCGGCCCTTCTTTGGACACTGTGTTAACAACCCTCCAGGCAAGCTTCAATGCCATACAACTCTCCTTCCGTGGCCTCCAATTGCTCTTAAATACAAGTAAAACTAAATGCATGCTCTTCAACCGATCGCTACCTGCACCTACCCGCCTGTCCAACATCACTACTCTGGACGGCTCTGACTTAGAATACGTGGACAACTACAAATACTTAGGTGTCTGGTTAGACTGTAAACTCTCCTTCCAGACCCATATCAAACATCTCCAATCCAAAGTTAAATCTAGAATTGGCTTCCTATTTCGCAACAAAGCATCCTTCACTCATGCTGCCAAACATACCCTTGTAAAATTGACCATCCTACCAATCCTCGACTTTGGCGATGTCATTTACAAAATAGCCTCCAATACCCTACTCAACAAATTGGATGCAGTCTATCACAGTGCAATCCGTTTTGTCACCAAAGCCCCATATACTACCCACCATTGCGACCTGTACGCTCTCGTTGGCTGGCCCTCGCTTCATACTCGTCGCCAAACCCACTGGCTCCATGTCATCTACAAGACCCTGCTAGGTAAAGTCCCCCTTATCTCAGCTCGCTGGTCACCATAGCATCTCCCACCTGTAGCACACGCTCCAGCAGGTATATCTCTCTAGTCACCCCCAAAACCAATTCTTTCTTTGGCCGCCTCTCCTTCCAGTTCTCTGCTGCCAATGACTGGAACGAACTACAAAAATCTCTTAAATTGGAAACACTTATCTCCCTCACTATCTTTAAGCACCAACTGTCAGAGCATCTTACAGATTACTGCACCTGTACATAGCCCACCTATAATTTAGCCCAAACAACTACCTCTTTCCCAACTGTATTTAATTAATTTATTTATTTTGCTCCTTTGCACCCCATTATTTTTATTTCTACTTTGCACATTCTTCCATTGCAAAACTACCATTCCAGTGTTTTACTTGCTATATTGTATTTACTTTGCCACCATGGCCTTTTTTGCCTTTACCTCCCTTCTCACCTAATTTGCTCACATTGTATATAGACTTGTTTTTTTTTACTGTATTATTGACTGTATGTTTGTTTTACTCCATGTGTAACTCTGTGTCGTTGTATGTGTCGAACTGCTTTGCTTTATCTTAGCCAGGTCGCAATTGTAAATGAGAACTTGTTCTCAACTTGCCTACCTGGTTAAATAAAGGTGAAATAAATAAATAAATAAATAAAAAATCTAGCAGGTATATCTAGCAGGTATATCTGTAGCAGGTATATGTAGTAGGTATATGTAGCAGGTATATGTAGCAGGTATATCTAGCAGGTATATGTAGTAGGTATATGTAGCAGGTATATGTAGCAGGTATATCTAGCAGGTATATGTAGTAGGTATATGTAGCAGGTATATGTAGCAGGTATATCTAGCAGGTATATGTAGTAGGTATATGTAGCAGGTGTATCTAGCAGGTATATGTAGCAGGTGTATCTAGCAGGTATATGTAGCAGGTATATGTAGCAGGTGTATCTAGCAGGTATATGTAGCAGGTATATGTAGCAGGTGTATCTAGCAGGTATATGTAGCAGGTATATCTAGCAGGTATATGTAGTAGGTATATGTAGCAGGTGTATCTAGCAGGTATATGTAGCAGGTGTATCTAGCAGGTATATGTAGCAGGTGTATCTAGCAGGTATATGTAGTAGGTATATGTAGCAGGTGTATCTAGCAGGTATATGTAGCAGGTATATCTAGCAGGTATATGTAGTAGGTATATGTAGCAGGTGTATCTAGCAGGTATATGTAGCAGGTATACGAGTGTCTTGCTTCAATCTACTCCTCTTTCTCTCAATCAGAACTCCCTTGACACACTACACAGCCAGAGGAAGAGAGAGAAGGAGCTGATGAGGGAGCAGCAGTTTGCAGGACTGGGGCCTGTGTCTGAGGAGCAAGAAGAGGAGGACGACCCAGAGAGAGAGGTGGAGGAGGAGGTGACTCGCCTTAGGGAGGAACTCCACAGCAAGACCCACGCGGTAAGAAATCCTTCAAACATGTAGTATGACGGCATTTATGTAGTGTTTATGAAAACTTAATGAATGACCCTATAAAGCCTTTATATGGCAGGCCTTAATAATGCCATCCCCGGGTGTTTACTATACTAACTGAGTGATAAATTAGCATCTGGACTCAACATGCAGAAACTAATATAATTAAAATGGCAGCATGATATTGCATGTAGTCGCTTACACACTGAAATGAAATGACATCCTGTGATGTGTCCCTAGCTTGCAACTCATCCAGCAGATTTCTTCTCAACGCATAAACACACACACACTTATTTAACCCTGGCTTCTGTCTTTAATCAAACAGAAATGCAGGGGAGGGGGGAGGAGGGATGGGAGAGATAGAAGATGGAGGGGAGTCAGAAGGTGTAGGGGAGGGGAGAATGAGGGTGTGAGGAGAGAGAGAGAGGTGGAGAGAGAGGGGGAAGAGAGAGAGAGGTGGAGGGCAGAGAGAGAGAACGAGAGAGAGGTGAGGGCAGAGAGAGAGAGAGAGATGGAGGGCAGAGAGAGGAGGGCAGAGAGAGAGAGGGGTGGAGGGCAGAGAGAGATGGAGGGCAGAGAGAGAGAGGGGTGGAGGGCAGAGAGAGAGAGAGAGAATGGCCATTGCCATTGAGAAAGGCTGCCGTTGGCAGACATGGCTCTCAAGAGAAGACAGGCTATGTGCTCACTGCCCACAAAATGAGGTGGAAACTGAGCTGCACTTCCTAACCTCCTGTCCAAAGTATGACCATATTAGAGACACATACAGTATTTCCCTCAGATTACACAGATCCACAAAGAATTCAAAAACAAATCCAATTTTGATAAACTCCCATATCTACTGGGTGAAATTCCACAGTGTGCCATCACAGCAGCAAGATTTGTGACCTGTTGCCACAAGAAAAGGGCAACCAGTGAAGAACAAACAACATTGTAAATAAAACTCATATTTATGCTTATTTATTTTCCCTTGTGTACCCTTAACCATTTGTACATCGTTGCAACACTGTATAAAAATGTAACATGACATTTGTAATGTCTTTATTGTTTTGAAACTTCTGTATGTGTAATGTTTACTGTAACTTGTTATTGTTTATTTCACTTTTGTATATTATCTACCTCACTTGCTCTGGCAATGTTAACACGTTTCCCATGCCAATAAAGCCCCTTGAATTGAATTGAATTGAGAGAGAGAGAGAGAGAGAGAGAGAGAGAGAGAGAGAGAGAGAGGTGGAGGGCAGAGAGAGAAAGAGAAAGGTGGAGGGCAGAGAGAGAGGGAGAGAGAGAGAGAAAGGTGGAGGAGAGATAGATGGGGGGCAGAGAGAGAGAGAGAAAGAGAGAGAGAGAGAGAAAGAGAAAGGTGGAGGGCAGAGAGAGAAAGAGAAAGGTGGAGGGCAGAGAGAGAGAGAGAGAGAGAGAGAGAGAGAGAGAAAGGTGGAGGAGAGATAGATGGGGGCAGAGAGAGAGAGAGAGGTGGAGGGCAGAGAGAGAGAGAGAGAGGGGTGGAGGGCAGAGAGAGAGAGAGGTGGAGGGCAGAGAGAGAGAGAGAGTGGAGGGCAAAGAGAGAGAGGTGGAGGGCAGAGAGAGAGAGAGGGGTGGAGGGCAGAGAGAGAGCGAGAGGGGTGGAGGGCAGAGAGAGAGAGAGAGGGGTGGAGGGCAGAGAGATAGTGAGATGTGGAGGGAAGAGAGAGAGAGGTAGAGGGCTGAGAGAGAGAGAGCGAGGGGTGGAGGGCAGAGAGAGAGAGAGGGGTGGAGGGCAGAGAGAGAGAGAGAGGGGGTGGAGGGCAGAGAGAGAGTGAGATGTGGAGGGAAGAGAGAGAGAGGTAGAGGGCTGAGAGAGAGAGAGAGAGGGGGTGGAGGGCAGAGAGAGGAGAGAGGGGTGGAGGGCAGAGAGAGAGGGGTGGAGGGCAGAGAGAGAGAGAGGGGTGGAGGGCAGAGAGCGAGAGAGAGAGGGGTGGAGGGCAGAGAGAGAGTGAGATGTGGAGGGAAGAGAGAGAGAGGTAGAGGGCTGAGAGAGAGAGAGAGGGGGTGGAGGGCAGAGAGAGAGAGAGGGGTGGAGGGCAGAGAGAGAGAGAGAGAGGGGGTGGAGGGCAGAGAGAGAGAGGGGTGGAGGGCAGAGAGAGAGAGACTCCATAATCACTCCTCTGTGAAATGCAGCACAATAATAATCTGACGTTACTTGTTATACTGGGAGGAATAATCCCATTTGTGGCTGAGGAGACTGGCTGACCTGGCCAGAGGCACAGATACCGACCACAAGTGCTTCCACAATGGCCCCCTTTTCCCTCTATAGTGCACTACTTTTGACCAGAGCCCCATAGGTGCACCATATAGGGAATAGGGTGTCATTTGGGACTCCGACCACATCTGACGGACTAACTAACTCCCCCCTCAGAGTAGAAGAGGCCTGGACAATAAATTTACTTGCTTCCAAGGGGTGGAGCTACAGAGTAATGTTTGTAGCCTTACAAAACATGCCTCAAATTGGGACACATTTCTCATCAGACCCCCCCCCCAAAAAAAAATCCCACATTTGAAAAATGTAACTAAGCGTCGTTCCTTTGCCGTACACTCTTATGAGGTGCTATCTAGAATTTTAAAAAGGTTATTCGGCTGTACCCATATGAGAACCCTTTGAAGAACCCCTTTTGATTCCGAAAATGGTTCTCCTATTTGGGAGAACCATTTCGAAACTTTTTTTTCTGAGTGTAGAAAGTCTGGTCAAATGAGAGGAGTAGATCTGTAGATTCAACCTCCAGTTCAGCTTAAAAATCAACCATTTCCCTCCGTACCAGATGTCAGCGATGAGTGTGGAAATCAGCGATCTGAAAGAGAGAAATGAAAACCTCCAGAAAGGTGAAAGATGTGAATGAATCAGTCCCATTAGAAATCTATCTAGGCTTCTGATCTGTGTGTGGAAGTCTTAGATCTCAGTGGGTAGTGGCAGTGTACAGTACCAGTCAAAAGTTTGGACAGACCGACTCATTCAAGGGTTTTTCTTTATTTTTTGTTTGACTATTTTCTACATTGTAGAATAATAGTGAAGACATCAAAACTATGAAATAACACATATGGAATAATGAAGTAACCAAAAAAGTGTAAAACAAATCCAAAAATATTTTAAATTTGAGATTCTTCAACCTAGTCACCCTTTGCTTTGATGACAGCTTTGCACACTCTTGGCATTCTCTCAACCAGCTTCATGAAGTCGTCACCTGGAATGCATTTTTGATTTGTTTAACACTTTCTTTGGTTACTACATGATTCCATATGTGTTATTTCATCGTTTCGATGTCTTCACTATTATTCTACAATGTAGAAAATAGTTTTAAAAAATTAAGAAAAACCCTGTAATGAGTAGGTGTGTCCAAACTTTTGACTGGCACTGTATATACAGCTGGCAGATTTGGAATGGTTTCAGATGGCAGTTTTCTGACCCTGGCTATGCCTAACCCTAACCATACCTTAACATTAACCTTACCTTAACCAATTTCGATCACTCTGCTTGACCTTAACCATTGAATCTGCTGACTGAATATCCACTGCTTGGGATTAATGTGTGTGCTTAAAATCCATGTGCTTATGTCCTCCAGAACAGGGGCATACCGGTACCCAAAACTGGACTAGTATAATTGTCAGCTTAGCATTTGATAATCAAACTGAGATAATGCAAATCAAAAACTGCTCAGGCTTCCTTCTAGATCTGAGTTGGTTTGTTATTCCAGACATGTTAAAGTGTTCGGGTGAAGAGAACTCAACTCATTAATTAAACAATCTCAGCACCCAGAGAGGGAAACACAATTAATTAAACAATCTCAGCACCCAGAACCACATTTTGAAACTACTCAGGAAAAAACATTACAGCACTTATTGTTTCCAATGGAATGCTTCCAGGTTGAAAGAAGCATTAGGACATCACTTGACGTGACCCTTCCCTCGGAGTGGTTATGGGTAAAGCCTCTGTTCTGGATCTCCGCCGCTTTTTCTGATCTGAAATGGCTTCGGAAATTATCGTGTTTGACAACATTACATCAACAGACAGTCAGTCATCTACTAAACTGAAAAAAATGATTTAAATGATGTTGAATTAATTTGATTCCATGTGTGCTGATATGTTGATCTGACCTAACCAAGCTAGGTCACAGTAAAACCCCTTATGAAGGCTTTAGGCCAAAATGTTTTTCAAGTGATCGATGCCCATTACATCCATTTGGGTGTTTAGAACTTGTGATTTTTTAAATTACTCAACACTTTTAGTTGGGTTTGATTTCCCTGTTTTCCTGACCCAGCCAAGCTAAGGTTTCAGCCACAGATCCAAGGGTTGGGCGCCACAGCATCTAACTCTTCAGAGAAGACCACGTCAGAGAGCGAGGAGCCTCTTCTATTGGAGAGAGACATGCAGAGGGGATCATCATCATCATCACCACCACCCCGCTGGGAAGATGGAGTGTTCCTGGCTAGGCAGGTGCAGATCGGCAGCCCTGAATTGGAGGGGGAGGAAGAGGAAGATGGAGGCTGTGGCTGATGCATACCTGGTCCTAATTTGCTCCCTACCCCTTCCCCTTGGCCCTTAACTACTTCAAGGTTGTCAGATCTGAAGCATCTACATAGAAGCAGTATTGTTGTAGAGCTTCCACTATATCGCTTCCACCCCTACAGATCTGCAAACATTGAAGCTAATGGAGTCCTCAGTCTTCGTGTGAAGTCTTACTATAGTCATGCAATGATACAAATCCTAAAAAGGTTGTACAAACCAGTGTTAATGTCAATCCACTGATTAGTGGTTATAAAGGTGGTGCTTTTGTTGATGATTAACAATGAAACAGGAAGTGAAATGTGTTCCATTGATAATAGTGAGATGACAACAGAGGATGATTTTCTGTAATACGCTATATAAACTAATGATCCAATGAATAGGGTTGTGTAATAGTAGTAATGTTCATGTGGTTAATACATTAAAACTACAATGTTACCACATACAACACAACAATTCTGGAGGTTTGTGATTTGCCCGTTTTGTTGTAATTAAAAAATGACTGCGTTAACTCACATGATTGTTTGATTTAGAATGAGAACGATCTGTCATCCAACTCCCTGAATAAGGACAAATGTAAGATCTCATTAGTCTGGAGTTGAACAACACTTTTATTTCAGATAATATACAACTCACAAAGCTACAAAAATAATTGTATGCAGTGTAATCCACTCGTATGATATGAGGCCTTATACAGTGGGGAGAACAAGTATTTGATAACCTGCAAAATCGGCAGTGTTTCCTACTTACAAAGCATGTAGAGGTCTGTCATTTTTTTAATCATAGCTTCAACTGTGAGAGACAGAATCTAAAACAAAAATCAAGAAAATCACATTGGATTATTTAAGTAATTAATTTGCATTGTATTGCATGACATTAGTATTTGATACATCAGAAAAGCAGAACTTAATATTTGGTACAGAAACCTTTGTTTGCAATTACAGAGATCATATGTTTCCTGTAGTTCTTGACCAGGTTTGCACACACTGCAAACCTCTATTGGGTTCAGGTCTGGACACTGGCTAGGCCACTCCAGGACCTTGAGATGCTTCTTACGGAGCCACTCCTTAGTTGCCCTGGCTGTGTGTTTTGGGTCGTTGTCATGCTGGAAGACCCAGCCATGACCCATCTTCAATGCTCTTACTGAGGGAAGGAAGTTGTTGGCCAAGATATCGCGATACATGGCCCCATCCATCCTCCCCTCAATATGGTGTAGTCGTCCTGTCCCCTTTGCAGAAAAGCATCCCCAAAAAATGATGTTTCCACCTCCATGCTTCACGGCTGGGATGGTGTTCTTGGGGTTGTACTCCTCCTTCTTCTTCCTCCGAACACAGCGAGTGGAGTTCAGACCAAAAAGCTCTATTTTTGTCTCATCAGACCACATGACCTTCTCCCATTCCTCCTCTGGATCATCCAGATGGACATTGGCAAACTTCAGACGGGCCTGGACATGCGCTGGCTTGAGCTTGCGTGCGCTGCAGGATTTTAATCCATGACGGCGTAGTGTGTTACTAATGGTTTTCTTTGAGACTGTGGTCCCAGCTCTCTTCAGGTCATTGACCAGGTCCTGCCGTGTAGTTCTGGGCTGATCCCTCACCTTCCTCATGATCATTGATGCCCCACGAGGTGAGATCTTGCATGGAGCCCCAGACCGAGGGTGATTGACCGTCATCTTGAACTTCTTCCATTTTCTAATAATTGCGCCAACAGTTGTTGCCTTCTCACCAAGCTGCTTGCCTATTGTCCTGTAGCCCATCCCAGCCTTGTGCAGGTCTACAATTTTATTCCTGATGTCCTTACACAGCTCTCTGGTCTTGGTCATTGTGGAGAGGTTGGAGTCTGTTTGATTGAGTGTGTGGACAGGTGTCTTTTATACAGGTAACGAGTTCAAACAGGTGCAGTTAATACAGGTAATGAGTGGAGAGCAGGAGGGCTTCTTAAAGAAAAACTAACAGGTCTGTGAGAGCCGGAATTCTTACTGGTTGGTAGGTGATCAAATACTTACGTCATGCAATAAAATGCAAATGAATTACTTAAAAATCATACAATGTGATTTTCTGGATTTTTGTTTTAGATTCCATCTCTTACAGTTGAAGTGTACCTATGATCAAAAATACAGGCATCTACATGCTTTGTAAGTAGGAAAACCTGCAAAATCGGCAGTGTATCAAATACTTTTTCTCCCCACTGTATATATATATATATATATTACACACACAAACATCATTACATACAGTGCATACATATACAGTACATAGCTACAGTTGAAGTCGGAGGTTTACATACACCTTAGCCAAATACATTTAAACTCCGTTTTTCACAATTCCAGACATTTAATCCTAGTAAAAATTCTCTCTGTCTTTGGTCAGTTAGGATCACCACTTTATTTTAAGAATGTGAAATGTCAGAATAATAGTCAAGAGAATGATTTATTTCAGCTTTTATATCTTTCATCACATTCCCAGTGGGTCAGAAGTTTACATGCGCTCAATTAGTATTTGGTAGCATTGCCTTTAAATTGTTTAACTTGGGTCAAACGTTTCAGGTAGCCTTCCACATGCTTCCCACAATAGGTTGGGAGAGTCTTGGCCCATTCCTCCCGACAGAGATGGTGTAACTGAGTCAGGTTTGTAGGCCTCCTTGTTCACACACGCTTTTTCAGTTCTGCCAACACATTTTCTGTAGGATTGAGGCCAGGGCTTTGTGATGGCCACTCCAATACCTTGACTTTGTTAAGCCATTTTACCACAACTTTGGAAGTATGCTTGGGGTCAATGTCCATTTGGAAGACCCATTTGTTACCAAGCTTTAACTTCCTGACTGATATCTTGAGATGTTGCTTCAATATATCCACATAAATTTCATTCCTCATGATGCAATCTATTTTGTGAAGTGCACCAGTCCTGCAGCAAAGCACCCCCACAACATGATGCTGCCACCCCTGTGCTTCACGGTTGGGATGGTGTTCTTCGGCTTGCAAGCCTCCCCTTTCCCTCCAAACATAACGATGGTCATTATGGCTAAACAGTTCTATTTTTGTTTCAACACACCAGAGGACATTTCTCCAAAAAGTACGATCTTTGTCCCCATGTTCAGTTGCATACCGTAGTCTGACTATTTTATGGCGGTTTTGGAGCAGTGGCTTCTTCCTTGCTCAGCGGCCTTTCAGGTTATGTCGATATAGGACTCGTTTTACTGTGGATATAGATACTTTTGTACCTGTTTCCTCTAGCATCTTCACAAGGTCCTTTGCGGCTGTTCTGGGATTGATCGTCACTTTTCTCACCAAAGTACGTTCATCTCTAGGAGACAGAACGCGTTTCCTTCCTGAGCAATATGATGGCTGTGTGGTCCCATGTTGTTTATACTTGCATACTATTGTTTGTACAGATGAACATGGTACCTTCAGGTGTTTGGAAATTGCTTCTGAGGATGAACCAGACTTGTGGAGGTTTTGGCTGATTTATTTTTATTTTCCCATGATGTCAAGCAAAGAGGCACTGAGCTTGAAAGTAGGCCTTGAAATACATCCACAGGTACAGAGCTAAGGATGATGTCCACAGGTACAGAGCTAAGGATGATGTCCACAGGTACAGAGCTAAGGATGATGTCCACAGGTACAGAGCTAAGGATGATGTCCACAGGTACAGAGCTAATGGGTATGATGTCCACAGGTACAGAGCTAAGGATGATGTCCACAGGTACAGAGCTAAGGATGATGTCCACAGGTACAGAGCTAAGGATGATGTCCACAGGTACAGAGCTAAGGATGATGTCCACAGGTACAGAGCTAAGGATGATGTCCACAGGTACAGAGCTAAGGATGATGTCCACAGGTACAGAGCTAAGGATGATGTCCACAGGTACAGAGCTAAGGATGATGTCCACAGGTACAGAGCTAAGGATGATGTCCACAGGTAGCAGAGCTACAGGATGATGTCCACAGGTACAGAGCTAAGGATGATGTCCACAGGTACAGAGCTAAGGATGATGTCCACAGGTACAGAGCTAAGGATGATGTCCACAGGTACAGAGCTAAGGATGATGTCCACAGGTACAGAGCTAAGGATGATGTCCACAGGTACAGAGCTAAGGATGATGTCCACAGGTACAGAGCTAAGGATGATGTCCACAGGTACAGAGCTAAGGATGATGTCCACAGGTACAGAGCTAAGGATGATGTCCACAGGTACAGAGCTAAGGATGATGTCCAATTGACTACAAATGGATGATGTCCAAGGTTAGCCTAGAGCTAAGGATGATGTCCACAGGTAAGCTGATGTCCAAGGTACAGACTGTTTGAAGAAGTGGACAGGAAGGATGACTACAGAGCTAAGGATGATGTCAGCTCCGGTACAGAGCTAAGGATGAGACTACAGAGCTAAGGATGATGTCCACAGGTACAGAGCTAAGGAGACTCCACAGGTACAGCTCCGGACAGGAGGATGATGTCCACAGGTACAGAGCTAAGGATGATGTCCACAGGTACAGAGCTAAGGATGATGTCGGACAGAGGATGATGTCCAGACTCCACAGGTACAGCTCCAGGTACAGGAGGATGATGTCCAGACAGAGCTAAGGATGATGTCCACAGGTACAGCTAAGGATGATGTCCACGGTACAGAGCTAAGGATGATGTCCACAGGTACAGAGCTAAGGATGATGTCCGGTACAGAGCTAAGGATGATGTCCACAGGTACAGAGCTAAGGATGATGTCCACAGGCTACAGCTAAGGATGATGTCCACAGGTACAGAGCTACCAGGTACAGAGCTAAGGATGATGTCCACAGGTACAGCTAAGGATGATGTCCGGTACAGGAGCTAAGGATGATGTCCACAGGTACAGAGCTAAGGATGATGTCAGGACAGGGGTACAGACTACAGAGCTAAGCCCGGTACAGAGCTAAGGATGATGTCCACTACAGAGCTAAGGATGAGCTACCGGACAGGAGGCTAAGGATGATGTCCACAGCAGCTAAGGATGATGTCCGGTACAGAGCTAAGGATGATGTCCAGGTACAGAGCTAAGGATGATGTCCACAGGTACAGAGCTAAGGATGATGTCCGGTACAGGAAGGATGATGTCCACTACAGAGCAGCTCCCACAGGTACAGAGCAGGATGATGTCCACAGGTAGACTAAGGATGATGTCCACAGGTACAGAGCTAAGGATGATGTCCACAGGTACAGAGCTAAGGATGATGTCCACAGGTACAGGGCTAGGATGATGTCCACAGGTACAGAGCAGCCACGGTACAGGCTAAGGATGATGTCCACAGGTAGAGCTCCGGTACAGCTAAGGATGATGTCCGGTACAGAGCTAGGAGGGTAGACTCCGTCTCCGGACAGGAAGGATGAGACTCCAGGCAGCTCCGGACACAGGAGGATGATGTCCAGATTCCGGCAGCTCCGGACAGGAGGAGACTCCGGCAGCTCCGGACAGGAGGGAGACTCCGGCAGCTCCGGACAGGAGGAGACTCAGAGCTCCACAGGTAGGAAGGATGATGTCCACAGGCACCAGAGCTAAGGATGTCCACAGCTCCGGCAGAGCTAAGGATGATGTCCGGTACAGAGCTAAGGAGGAGGAGCTAAGGAGACTCCGGCAGCTCCGGACAGGAAGGAGATACAGGACTCACCGGGCTGGGGAGACACACAGGAGACCTGGCTCTGGGAGCAGGCACAGAGCCAGGGGGAGACATCCAGGAGGCCTCGTCCGTGGAGCAGACACAGGACTCACCAGGCTGGGGAGACATCCAGGAGGCCTCATCCGTGGAGGAGGCAAAGGATAGACCGGGCTGTGGGGAACACTGGAGATCTGGTGAGTAGCCTTGGCACCACTCTTCCAGGCTGAATTCCCACCCTAGCCCGGCACGTGATGTCGGGTAGAGCTGGAACAGGCCACACTGGGTCCTCCTGGCGAACTGGGGAAACTGTGCCTTGAGCCGGCGCAGGACTCACCCGGGCTGTGGAGATGCGCACTGGAGGTCTGGAGCGCCAAGCTGGCACAAGACGTGCAGGGCTGGGGAGGCGCACAGGAGGCCTGGTGCGTGGGGCTGGCACAGTCTTCACCAGACGGCTAGCACGCACCTCAGGACGAGTATGGAGAGCTGACTCAGGTGACATCAAATCGAGGACACGCGCCGTCGGGCGGATGTCGTGCCTCATGCACCAACACAGCAACTCTCTCATTACTCTCTCCTCCAATCATGATCTTTATTAACTGAACACTGAAATAAACATAACAAAGAGAACGAACGAAACCGAAACAGTTGTGTCTGGTGCAGACACAAAAACAGAAAACAACTACCCACAAAACACAGGTGGGAAAAATGCTACCTAAGTATGATTCTCAATCAGAGACAATGATAGACAGCTGCCTCTGATTGAGAACCACACCAGAGCCAAACACACAGAAATAGAAAACATAGAACACAAAACCTAGAATGCCCACCCCAACTCATGCCCTGACCAAACCAACATAGAGACATAAAAAGGATCTAAGGTCAGGGTGTGACAGAAGCTTTAAAGCCATGACAATTTTCTGGAATTTTCCAAGCTGGATGATGTCCACAGGTACACCTCCAATTGACTTTAAAGGCACAGTCAACTATATGTACAGTTGAAGTCAGACGTTGACATACACTTAGGTTGGAGTCATTAAAACTAGTTTTTCAACCACTCCACAAATGTCTTGTTAACAAACTATAGTTTTGGCAAGTCGGTTAGGACATTATTTTTGCATGACACAATACATTTTTCCAACAATTGTTTACAGACAGATTATTTCATTTATAATTCACTGTATCACAAGGTACATAGCTACATACACTACTGTTCAAAAGTTTGGGGTCACCTAGAAATGTCTTTGTTTTTGAAAAAAAAAAGCATGTTTTTTTTGTCCATTAAAATAACATCAAATTGATTACAAACACAGGTTAGACATTGGTAATGTTGTAAATGACTATTGTAGCTGGAAAAGTCTGATTTTTAATGGAATATCTACATAGGAGTACAGAGGCCCATTATCAGCAACCATCACTCCTGTGTTCCAATGGCACATTGTGTTAGCTAATCCAAGTTTATCATTTGAGACACGCGCCGTCGGGCGGATGTCGTGCCTCATGCAAAAGGCTAATTGATCATTAGAAAACCCTTTTGCAATTATGTTAGAACAGCTGAAAACTGTGGTTCTGATTAAAGAAGCAATAACACTGGATTTCTTTAGACTAGTTGAGTATCTGGAGCATCAGCATTTGTGGGTTTGATTACAGGCTCAAAATGACCAGAAACAATGACTACTCCATAGCTGAACCCCTACTCCAGATTACTCGATTCAGAAGACTACTCCATAGCTGAACCCCTACACCAGATTACTCGATTCAGAAGACTACTCCATAGCTGAAACCCCTACACCAGTTAAACTGGATTCAGAAGACTACTCCATAGCTAAACCCCTACTCTAGTAAACTGGATCCAGAAGACTACTCCATAGCTGAACCCTACTCTAGTAAACTGGATTCAGAAGACTACTCCATAGCTGAACCCCTACTCTAGTAAACTGGATTCAGAAGACTACTCCATAGCTGAAACCCTACTCTAGTAATCTGGATCCAGAAGACTACTCCATAGCTAAACCCCTACTCCAGATTACTGGATTCAGAAGACTACTCCATAGCTAAACCCTACTTCAGATTACTGGATTCAGAAGACTACTCCATAGCTAAACCCCTACTCCAGATTACTCGATTCAGAAGACTACTCCATAGCTGAACCCCTACACCAGATTACTCGATCCAGAAGACTACTCCATAGCTGAACCCCTACACCAGATTACTCGATTCAGAAGACTACTCCATAGCTAAACCCCTACTCTAGTAAACTGGATCCAGAAGACTACTCCATAGCTAAACCCCTACTCTAGTAATCTGGATCCAGAAGACAACTCCATAGCGGTGTGGCAGCATTGGAGTCAGGGTCGGAGGGGGTTTGAAACATAGTCTGGAAGATTGTGAATAGTGAGAGAGGATTACACCACAATGTCAATGAAAAAAGGGATGATCTCCTGCCACATGCATTCAGATCCCGTGAGACACAATTTAATCTACAAACCTTAAAAAGCAAAAATCGGGCTTACTTGACTAAAAAATAAAGCTCAGAGGCCAGGGCAACACGCAGCTCAGCTCAGCTAGCTTACATCATGTCTGCATCTGGATGGACAGATTTATATAGGGAAACAATATGGCTGTTTGGTGAGGGAGTAGAGAGAGCACAGGCGAAGGAGAGAGAGAGACAGCTAGTTTACATCATGTCTGGATGGATGGATTTATATAGGGAAACAATATGGCTGTTTGGTGAGGGAGTAGAGAGAGCACAGGCGAAGGAGAGAGAGAGACAGCTAGTTTACATCATGTCTGGATGGATGGATTTATATAGGGAAACAATATGGCTGTTTGGTGAGGGAGTAGAGAGAGCACAGGCGAAGGGGAGAGAGAGACAGCTAGTTTACATCATGTCTGGATGGATGGATTTATATAGGGAAACAATATGGCTGTTTGGTGAGGGAGTAGAGAGAGCACAGGCGATGGGGAGAGAGAGACAGCTAGTTTACATCATGTCTGGATGGATGGATGTATATAGGGAAACAATATGGCTGTTTGGTGAGGGAGTATAGTAGCACAGGCGATGGGGAGAGAGAGACAGCTAGTTTACATCATGTCTGGATGGATGGATGTATATAGGGAAACAATATGGCTGTTTGGTGAGGGAGTAGAGAGAGCACAGGCGATGGGGAGAGAGAGACAGCTAGTTTACATCATGTCTGGATGGATGGATGTATAAACAATATATATATGTCTCTTTTGGTGAAATAGTAGACAGAGTAGAATTCCAGGTAGTTGTAGAGGGAGAGAGATGGGGAGGGAGAAAGAGAGTGGGGGTGGGGGTGGGAGAGAGAGAGAGATTGGGGAGGGAGACGGAGAGTGCGGGCGAGGGAGAGAGAGGTTGTGAAAGATAAAGAAGGATTGAGATCGAGAGAGAGAGATGTTCTACCTGGTGCTCCTAGTGGTGAGGTTGGGTTACCTGGTGCTCCCACTGTGTGAGGTTGGGTTACCAGGTGTTCCCAGTGTGTGTAAGGTTGGGTTACCTGGTGCTCCTAGTGGTGAGGTTGGGTTACCTGGTGCTCCTAGTGGTGAGGTTGGGTTACCTGGTGCTCCCACTGTGTGAGGGTTGGGTTACCAGGTGTTCCCAGTGTGTGTAGGTTGGGTTACCAGGTGCTCCCAGTGTGTGAGGTTGGGTTACCTGGTGCTCCTAGTGTGTATGAGGTTGGGTTACCTGGTGCTCCTAGTGTGTACGAGGTTGGGTTACCTGGTGTTCCCAGTGTGTATGAGGTTGGGTTACCTGGTGTTCCCAGTGTGTATGAGGTTGGGTTACCTGGTGTTCCCAGTGTGTATGAGGTTGGGTTACCTGGTGCTCCTAGTGTGTATGAGGTTGGGTTACCTGGTGTTCCTAGTGTGTATGAGGTTGGGTTACCTGGTGCTCCTAGTGTGTATGAGGATGGGTTACCTGGTGTTCCCAGTGTGTATGAGGTTGGGTTACCAGGTGCTCCTAGTGTGTATGAGGTTGGGTTACCTGGTGTTCCCAGTGTGTATGAGGTTGGGTTACCAGGTGCTCCTAGTGTGTATGAGGTTGGGTTACCTGGTGCTCCTAGTGTGTATGAGGTTGGGTTACCTGGTGTTCCCAGTGTGTATGAGGTTGGGTTACCTGGTGCTCCTAGTGTGTATGAGGTTTGGTTACCTGGTGTTCCCAGTGTGTATGAGGTTGGGTTACCTGGTGCTCCTAGTGTGTATGAGGTTGGGTTACCTGGTGCTCCTAGTGTGTATGAGGTTGGGTTACCTGGTGCTCCTAGTGTGTATGAGGTTGGGTTACCTGGTGCTCCTAGTGTGTATGAGGTTGGGTTACCAGGTGCTCCTAGTGTGTATGAGGTTGGGTTACCTGGTGCTCCTAGTGTGTATGAGGTTGGGTTACCTGGTGCTCCTAGTGTGTATGAGGTTGGGTTACCTGGTGCTCCTAGTGTGTATGAGGTTGGGTTACCTGGTGCTCCTAGTGTGTATGAGGTTGGGTTACCTGGTGCTCCTAGTGTGTATGAGGTTGGGTTACCTGGTGCTCCTAGTGTGTGAGGTTGGGTTACCTGGTGCTCCCACTGTGTGAGGTTGGGTTACCTGGTGCTCCTAGTGTGTATGAGGTTGGGTTACCTGGTGCTCCTAGTGGTGAGGTTGGGTTACCTGGTGCTCCCACTGTGTGAGGTTGGGTTACCTGGTGCTCCTAGTGTGTATGAGGTTGGGTTACCTGGTGTTCCCAGTGTGTATGAGGTTGGGTTACCTGGTGCTCCTAGTGTGTATGAGGTTGGGTTACCTGGTGCTCCTAGTGTGTATGAGGTTGGGTTACCTGGTGCTCCTAGTGTGTATGAGGTTGGGTTACCAGGTGTTCCCAGTGTGTATGAGGTTGGGTTACCTGGTGCTCCTAGTGTGTATGAGGTTGGGTTACCTGGTGTTCCCAGTGTGTATGAGGTTGGGTTACCTGGTGTTCCCAGTGTGTTTTTAAGGTTGGCCGGGTTAACTGCTCTGGGGACCATGGCCTTGCAGTGGTGGGCCAGGGTCTGATACTGGAGCAGGATAAACAGCTGGACCTGTGGGCTGAGGCTCAGTCCTCTACGGCTCGACATGTCCTGGGAGGTCAGGCTCTACATGGGGTCAAAGCTGAAATGGTCAAACAATCTGATGGCTGACTGAAAGCAATCTATATGGCATGATATTCTGTCACAGACATTCTGTAGCCTTACAAAACATGAACCATACCTCCCAGCTGAACTATACCTTCCTGCTGAACCATACCTCCCAGCTGAACCATACTGAACCGTACCTCCCTGCTGAACCGTACCTCCCTGCTGAACCGTACCTCTCTGCTGAACCATACCTCCCAGCTGAACCATACCTCCCTGCTGAACCATACCTCCCAGCTGAACCATACCTCCCTGCTGAACCATGCTGAACCGTACCTCCCAGCTGAACCGTACCTCCCAGCTGAACCGTACCTCCCAGCTGAACCGTACCTCCCAGCTGAACCATACCTCCCAGCTGAACCATACCTCCCAGCTGAACCATACCTCCCAGCTGAACCGTACCTCCCTGCTGAACCGTACCTCCCTGCTGAACCATGCCTCCCAGCTGAACCATACCTCCCTGCTGAACCATACCTCCCTGCTGAACCATACCTCCCAGCTGAACCATACCTCCCAGCTGAACCATACCTCCCTGCTGAACCATACCTCCCAGCTGAACCATGCTGAACCATACCTCCCAGCTGAACCATACCTCCCTGCTGAACCATACCTCTCAGCTGAACCATACCTCCCAGCTGAACCATACCTCCCAGCTAAACCATACCTCCCTGCTGAACCATGCCTCCCAGCTGAACCATACCTCCCTGCTGAACCATACCTCCCTGCTGAACCATACCTCCCAGCTGAACCATACCTCCCAGCTGAACCATACCTCCCTGCTGAACCATACCTCCCAGCTGAACCATGCTGAACCATACCTCCCAGCTGAACCATACCTCCCTGCTGAACCATACCTCTCAGCTGAACCATACCTCCCAGCTGAACCATACCTCCCAGCTAAACCATACCTCCCAGCTGAACCATACCTCCCAGCTGAACCATACCTCCCAGCTGAACCATACCTCCCTGCTGAACCATACCTCCCAGCTGAACCGTACCTCCCTGCTGAACCGTACCTCCCAGCTGAACCATACCTCCCAGCTGAACCATACCTCCCATACCTCCCAGCTGAACCATACCTCCCAGCTGAACCATACCTCCCAGGTGAACCGTACCTCCCAGCTGAACCATACCTCCCAGCTGAACCGTACCTCCCAGCTGAACCGTACCTCCCAGCTGAACCGTACCTCCCTGCTGAACCGTACCTCCCTGCTGAACCGTACCTCCCTGCTGAACCATACCTCCCATACCTCCCTGCTGAACCATACCTCCCATACCTCCCTGCTGAACCGTACCTCCCTGCTGAACCGTACCTCCCTGCTGAACCGTACCTCCCTGCTGCTTGGTGAACAGGACCTGTATGAGCAGCCAGCAGAACCATGATGCTCTCCAAAAGAAAAGTGTCATAATGTATTTGATTTCTGGCTTCTTTTCCTTTTGCAATGTAAAAGTAATCCAACAAGGCATAGTCATTAAGTTTTCATGAAGTATCTGATGACAAGATTTTACATTTAATCAGTTACTAACCAGTCCCCAACCCCTGTCTAGAGGGAACCACACCTCCATAGAGCTTACTCCATAGCTGAACCCCTACTCTAGTAAACTGGATCCAGAAGACTACTCCATAGCTAAACCCCTACTCTAGTAAACTGGATTCAGAAGACTACTCCATAGCTGAACCCCTACTCTAGTAAACTGGATTCAGAAGACTACTCCATAGCTGAACCCCTACTCTAGTAAACTGGATTCAGAAGACTACTCCATAGCTGAACCCCTACTCTAGTAAACTGGATTCAGAAGACTACTCCATTGCTAAACCCCTACTCCAGATTACTCGATTCAGAAGACTACTCCATAGCTGAAACCCTACTCTAGTAAACTGGATCCAGAAGACTACTCCATAGCTGAACCCCTACTCTAGTAATCTGGATCCAGAAGACTACTCCATAGCTAAACCCCTACTCTAGTAAACTGGATCCAGAAGACTACTCCATAGCTAAACCCCTACTCCAGATTACTCGATTCAGAAGACCACTCCATAGCTAAACCCCTACTCCAGATTACTCGATTCAGAAGACCACTCCATAGCTGAACCCCTACTCCAGATTACTCGATTCAGAAGACCACTCCATAGCTAAACCCCTACTCCAGATTACTCGATTCAGAAGACCACTCCATAGCTAAACCCCTACTCCAGATTACTCGATTCAGAAGACCACTCCATAGCTAAACCCCTACTCCAGATTACTAGATTCAGAAGACCACTCCATAGCTAAACCCCTACTCCAGATTACTCGATTCAGAAGACCACTCCATAGCTAAACCCCTACTCCAGATTACTCGATTCAGAAGACCACTCCATAGCTAAACCCCTACTCCAGATTACTCGATTCAGAAGACCACTCCATAGCTAAACCCCTACTCCAGATTACTCGATTCAGAAGACTCCTCAGGGTGAATATGTGGTTGTAAAGGGACGGTCTAGGGTTCCTATAAGTCCTACTGGGACTTGATGTATTTCTTGTAGCTCAAAGTGGAGCAGAGGGCCTCAACATTGCTAGTCTTCAGTGATCCCCCTTAGGTGTCCTACAGGGAAACTCCATGGAAATATGTGGCCTGGGAGTCGGAGCTCACTCCCATCTGAACAGCCATGATCCAGTTCACGACTAAGAGTTAGGACTCATTGCAGAGTTAGGATGGATGGTACATTCTGTTTAGATATGAGGTATCTGAAACCATCCACAGCAGAATACAGTCCCCAGGCTCCAGCAGACCACTGGCTTGGGATGGATATGTCATTCTGTGCAGCAAACAGAAGAGCTTTAGATTCAATCCGGTAGGTACTCTACTCCATTTCTAAACATCCATTCCAGTTCACGGAATCCAGAACGGTAAGGACGGATTGCTGAGTCAAGATGGATTGCTGAGTCAGGACGGATTGCTGAGTCAGGACGGATTGCTGAGTCAAGATGGATTGCTGAGTCGGGACGGATTGCTGAGTCGGGACGGATTGCCGAGTCGGGACGGATTGCCGAGTCGGGACGGATTGCTGAGTCGGGATGGATTGCCGAGTCAAGATGGATTGCAGGATGCTTGCCTTCTGTGACGCGAAGAGCTTGCGTTTTGATCCTTGAGGTCCTTTCTGTCCTCCTGACCAATCCGATGCCTCTTTCTCGGGCTCCTGACAAATCCGATGCCTCTTTCTCTCCTCCTGACCAATCCGATGCCTCTTTCTCAGGCTCCTGACCAATCCAATCCAACTGGTACCAATCAGCTTGGGTCATCGATGGTACAATACTTATATCAGCATCCACAAGTTCAACTTCCATTTGTCATGGTGCATCTCCCTTGCATTGTGTACAAGATACCCTTTCGTTTGTGCATTGAGATAACAAAATAAATGAATAAAAACTTTGATGCTTCAACGATGGGTTAGCCAATCTTCTCTCAGTTCTCCAACATCCTCTGATCCAGACTCAATTCAGACAGGACAGTAATTCCAGAGATGATACAGGCTTTGGTAATACCCTCTTCAACAGAGACTTAACAGTCCGTTAGTCTGTTGTGGTGTTAGTCCTCCCCAGTGAGTGATGCAGGGGCCGGGAGAATGAAACCGGTGCTCCAGATGCCATTCCAGCAGGGTCACTAGTACCGACCTCACACACACACACACACACACACACACACACACACACACACACACACACACACACACACACACACACACACACACACACACACACACACACACACACACACACACACACACACACACACACACACACACACACACACACACACACACACACACACACCATCCCTCATCCCTACGACCAAAAAGAGGTCACTTCCACTAGCATGTCCCCAGCCATCCATCTTTCGTGCATCAGAGTTCAGGAAGTAAAGCTCACATTCCACACACTCTCCCCAAATACCTCTCACACACACACACACACACACTAAGATGTTGTGGAGGTTGATGTATGTGTGTGAGGTTACGGTGACATGACCACACAATTTAACTTTTTCTTTTTTTTAACTACTAAAAAGCTCTCTGTGTGTGAGGCTACTCTAAATAATCCCATCTAGATCGGGTTAAATACCACAGTAACAACAGGAACAACACATTTGAAATAAACAGAGAACAGAGATGATGCATTCTGCTAGAGATGTCGCTGGATAAGAGTCTCCGTACGGGAGGCAATGCCAACCATCAACTGGCCACTAGTTCATATACTGCAGTCTAAACAGTAACACTCTTTATGGTTAGTCTCTTCAGAATGCTTATTATAAGCACACATATCTATGTCAGGTGCTAATAAACTTCATAAACATTTATAAACTGCCTCTGTAAAAGCATTAAGGCCAACCAGGCCTAGAGACTACGCAAACACGAATAACAATACTAAGTGAGAAAACTATTTTACACCACAGACTTATTTCCTCAAGGAGTTTTATTTAGTTCCTCCTCCTGTTCACATCAGAATACATTGAGCAAACAAATACACCCCCCCCCCAAAAAAACAAACAGCTGGTCTGTCTATAGTACAGCTGGAGAGTCTATAGTACAGCTGGAGAGTCTATAGTACAGCTGGAGAGTCTATACTACAGCTGGAGAGTCTATAGTACAGCTGGAGAGTCTATACTACAGCTGGAGAGTCTATAGTACAGCTGGAGAGTCTATAGTACAGCTGGAGAGTCTATACTACAGCTGGAGAGTCTATAGTACAGCTGGAGAGTCTATAGTACAGCTGGAGAGTCTATAGTACAGCTGGAGAGTCGAGGCATTCTGTGTGTGAGATAAACATGACTGTTGGTTAAACCAGACGGAATGTTTCTGTAAAGTGAAAGTGGTGAGCTGACAACATTCAGTAGGGTTTTTATCAAGTTATGTTATTGTACGTATACAATTATATTAAATATGATCCCTGACCAATGACTGGTCTGAAAGACAGACAGTTTAGCCCATCCCCCGAGTGTTATGGTTCTGCCCAGTGGGTCATAAGTACTCCAGGGTCGTGTTCATTAGGCACCAAACAAGAATACCCGGTCTTGTCCCATAACTAAATTGTCCGTTGTTTCTTCTTCTCCAGTTTCAAAGCATTTTGTCCGAATGAACACAACGCAGCTCCCACGACGCAGATGTCATGAGGTAAACATCAAAAAGCGACTCAATTTCAGTGTCACACTGTACGAATGCTGAATGTTTTACCTGAGGAGTATTCTAAAGACACATTCTGTGGGTGTTTGGTATTATCTGTGCCGAGTCCTCCCTGGTCCATAAGGAGTTCCTGAGAAAGTCACTTCCTGAAAAGGAAAGCCATTCTTTTTAAAAAGGGCAAGTCAGTATTTTACAAACTAACGGTAGATGGTTCATCAACCTGAAAGTACAGTTTCTCAAGGGTGAGGAACCATCTAACGTTAGTTTGTAAAATACTGAACTTCCTCTTCAAAATGAGGTAAGAGGTTACCTCAGCCTGTGAACAAGTTGGGGGAACTTACTCTTTAGGATGGTGTGGACTCTACCCACCAGGCACCCAGGAAACTTCAAATCAAATCAAATCACTTCAAATGAATGCACCGGTTGAGAGCCCTTATTGGCATCCATGTTGTCTGGTTGATGGTTATAATAACATATTTTGTTAACAGAAGTAGAGATTGCTACCATAAAGTTCAAACCATCAATGAGGTAGAGTCAACAAATCAGTTCAGGAGTATAGCCAATCACCACACAGTATTTCAATTGTTTTTTGTTTTTTTAAACCTGCTTTTATACAAACCTTCGCTATCGTGATTTTTGCTTTCTTCTAAAAATGTTTAAACCTGATCAGAAAACTAAAATCTAATCTTCAGTCTTTCTTACTTGACTTACATTCATTTGTCTGTTCATAAGCAGTTTGTGTATGTGGCACTATGGGAAACATTTCCTCGCTAGCGCTGTAGCGTTCAAAGACGATGAATTGACGTACACAACGAAAACAGCAGTTATGAGAATGACATGAATATACATGATAATCACCGAATAAAAACATTGGAGAAAGAAAATGTACATCTACTAATAAAACATACCAAAATATAAATAAAATAAACTATTCAAGCTGCTTCTTCACCTGGCTGTAAGATTAGATGAGATTTTCCCAGAATGCATTGTTTCTATGCAAACAAATGTGTATTCAGAGAAGGACCATGGAGAAAGTGGTAGTTCTAGATATTTAACTAGAGACAACAGTCAGTTGTACATTCAATACCTTGACATGTACATTTGTTTTTTAAGAGTTACTTTCTCAAAATCCAACCCTATTTGTCATCCATAACACAGATTAGTCCAGTTTGACTAGAGAAGAGGTCATTTGATTGAACACTGGTTTGGTCCTTAACACAGGACAACAGAATAACATGAGTTTACTAGAGAGAGACTGGTGGTGTCCAGTGTTAGAACTCTGCGGTCAGTTGGGCCCCTTGGAGGAAGAGGAAGATGTGGAGGAGAGGACATCACAACCACTCTGTTCAGCAGGAGGCGTCACGGAGGCTGCACTAGGAGTGTTCTGGGCAAACAGCATTCCTACAGGGGAGACAAGAACACAAATTGGTAGTCAGTAGTGGGACTCTGTGTGTCAAGTTAAAATGTCACAGTGACCTACGGGCTATCAGTTTGTTATTTCTGGACTATTTCTCCCGTCTTATCCGGTGTCCTCTGTGAATTTAAGTGTGCTCTCTCTAATTCTCTCTTTCTCTCGGAGGACCTGAGCCTTAGGACCATGCCTCAGGACTACCTGGCATGATGACTCCTTGTCCACCTGGCCGTGCTGCTGCCTGCGGCTATGGAACCCTGACCTGTTCACCGGACGTGCTACCTGTCCCAGACCTGCTGTTTTTAACTGCGGTGGCAGCGTAGCCTAGTGGTTAGAGCGTTGGACTAGTAACCGGAAGGTTGCGAGTTCAAACCCCCGAGCTGACAAGGTACAAATCTGTCGTTCTGCCCCTGAACAGGCAGTTAACCCACTGTTCCCAGGCCGTCATTGAAAATAAGAATGTGTTCTTAACTGACTTGCCTGGTTAAATAAAGGTAAAAAAATAAAAAATAAAAAAAACTCTCTAGAGACATCAGGAGTGGTAGAGATACTCTTAATGATCGGCTATGGAAAGCCAACTGACATTTACTCCTGAGGTGCTGACTTGCTGCACCCTCGACAACCACTGATATGATTATTATTTGACCCTGCTGGTCATCTATGAACATTTGAACATCTTGGCCATGTTCTGTTATAATCTCCACCCGGCACAGCCAGAAGAGGACTGGCCACCCCTCATAGCCTGGTTCCTCTCTAGGTTTCTTCATAGGTTCTGGTCTTTCTAGGGAGTTTTTCCCTAGCGACCGTGCTTCTACACCTGCATTGTTGCTGTTTGGGGTTTTAGGCTGGGTTTCTGTACAGCACTTTGAGATATCAGCTGATGTAAGAAGGGCTTTATGAAGACATTTGATTGATTGAACTAATTGGTAGTCAACCAGCCCAGTACTGACCGTGTCTGTTGTTGTTGTTGTTGAGTTGCTTCATGCCGGGGTTGAAGTGAGAGGCCATAGCCAACAGGTTCTGTTGGAACGCCTGTTGCATCAATCTCTGCTCTTCCTCCATGACCAAGCGAGTCATCTTCCTGTCTGGGCCCTCTCCTCCTCTCTCCAGTTTCGCTCGGAGGTGCTCCAGGGTAGCGGCCTGAGCTAGCTGCTGCTGCCCGAGGGAGAGAGCGTTGGCCATGGGTAGACGGCTTGACGTCATGGGGGTCGACATCGCCTCTGAGAGGGACCAGAGGGGGAGTCCTTTTTTCATAGATTAATGTCACACCGCAAATGTCAACATTTGAAATATTCAACATTTAACAAATGTTTTCAAAACAAGGCCATTAGATTAAAAAACATGGTCAGTCATTTGTTTCCTTATCAAGTACATGCTATGTGGATGGTCAGTGATCATGTCTGAATAAATCTGACAGTAGAGGGCGCCATAACACCACATTTATTATGTATAAATGTGGTGTCAGAACTATGTAGCCCATCACAAGTTAGTCACATGTTGGTGACAGGAAATCATCCATATTGTTCACCTAACTACATATCAAAAACATTTATGTGTTAAAAACCAGGAGGAGGGAGAAAGGAGGGAGTGGTGGGGCATCTTGGAGGGAGAGAGGAGGGAGTGGTGGGGCATCTTGGAGGGAGAGAGGAGGGAGTGGTGGGGCATCTTGGAGGGAGAGAGGAGGGAGTGGTGGGGCATCTTGGAGGGAGAGAGGAGGGAGTGGTGGGGCATCTTGGAGGAGAGGAGGGAGTGGTGGGGCATCTTGGAGGGAGAGAGGGGGGCTTGGCCAGGAATGGTGGAGGGGAAGTGGTACAGGCTGTTGCTGGGTCTTCGGCCTTCCCTCCGGTTACCGTCTATAGCAGCCTGGAGCTCGCCTGGAGAGCTCAGGCCTTTCTTCTCACTCTCGTACGGGTACAGGTACTTCATATACCTGGGTGAACGTGGGACGAGGCAGTGGTTGGATGTATTTAGAAGTACTTTTCTGTCATGAGGTGATTGGCCTAGCTAGGTCCTATGCAGCTTCGCTGACCTCTAATTAGCTTGCTTTTCACACTTCCCATTTAATTGAAGATGAGCACATCTACGCCACAAATGAGGAAATCTTGCTCAGGCCAATCCTTTTTTTTGAACACAAAGACCCATTTACGGATGACCTCCCTGTTTAACTCAATTTCACAGCATTTTCTTCTGTTTGGTGTTTAACGCCGAGGCGTTGGAGGTGGGCAGGTTGAGTCCTCTCGTGATCTCTCTCCAGATCTTCTTGTTGATGACCTCCACCAGGCCGCCCTTCTCCGTCACCAGCTTGTAGAGCATGTACAGGTCCAGCACCTGCTTAGCCATGATGGGGATACGGTTCACCGGGGTGCCTGGAGAAAGAGGTAGAAGAATTTAAACTAGACGTCTACAGATCCAAGATGGTGGCAGATATCATGATGGGGATGCGGTTCACCAGGGTGCTAGGAGAAAGAGGTAGAAGAGTTGAAACTAGACGTCTACAGATCCAAGATGGAAGGAGTCACTCAATGCCTATGCGGCCAAGATTTAGGCAGTCGGATTTGATTTAAAATGAGGTCAGACTTCATAACACTGAAGATAAATAACATTCTGACAGCTCATGTTCCCAAAACACCGTAGGTTGTACAGTAGTGTCTGTTGATCTAGCTACAGTAATATGTCAAATGAACACCTATTTAACCCAGTGTCAAAGCCCCAAAAAAACATCAGTGAATGTATTGGAATAAAGTACACTTATCCAATTGAAAGGCATCAAATTGTTGCTTTAAGGCAACTCCTAAAGTCATCCAATAGTTATAATAGGAAGCAATAGTCTACGTGGCCAACAAATCCAGCACCGCTTCCCCCTGCTTTGAAACAAGCGCACTTGTCTTGGTAAATCAAAGTCAGATTTTTGTATATGTATATTTTTTTTCTCACTGAATCTCCGTTTGGATATTGGTTTGGCTACTATTAGGGTTGTGTAAATGTTAGGGTTGTGTAAATGTAAATCCCTCCATCAGGTCCTACTGGCCTGGTACTCAGGGCTCTATTGTCCCTCCATCAGGTCCTACTGGCCTGGTACTCAGGGCTCTATTATCCCTCCATAGGGCCCTACTGGCCTGGTACTCAGGGCTCTATAGTCCCTCCATCAGGTCCTAATGGCCTGGTACTCAGGGCTCTATTGTTCCTCCATCAGGTCCTAATGGCCTGGTACTCAGGGCTCTATTGTTCCTCCATCAGGTCCTAATGGCCTGGTACTCAGGGCTCTATTGTTCCTCCATCAGGTCCTAATGGCCTGGTACTCAGGGCTCTATTGTCCCTCCATCAGGTCCTACTGGCCTGGTACTCAGGGCTCTATTGTCCCTCCATCAGGTCCTACTGGCCTGGTACTCAGGGCTCTATTGTTCCTCCATTAGGTTCTACTGGCCTGGTACTCAGGGCTCTGTTGTTCCTCCATCAGGTCCTAATGGCCTGGTACTCAGGGCTCTATTGTTCCTCCATCAGGTCCTAATGGCCTGGTACTGGTACAGGGCTCTATTGTCCCTCCATCAGGTCCTACTGGCCTGATACTCAGGGCTCTATTGTCCCTCCATCAGGTCCTACTGGCCTGGTACTCAGGGCTCTATTGTCCCTCCATCGGGCCCTACTGGCCTAGTACTCAGGGCTCTATTGTCCCTCCATCAGGTCCTACTGGCCTGGTACTCAGGGCTCTATTGTTCCTCCATTAGGTTCTACTGGCCTGGTACTCAGGGCTCTATTGTTCCTCCATCAGGTCCTAATTGCCTGGTACTCAGGGCTCTATTGTTCCTCCATCAGGTCCTACTGGCCTGGTACTCAGGGCTCTATTGTCCCTCCATCAGGTCCTACTGGCCTGGTACTCAGGGCTCTATTGTCCCTCCATCAGGTCCTACTGGCCTGGTACTCAGGGCTCTATTGTTCCTCCATCAGGTCCTAATGGCCTGGTACTCAGGGCTCTATTGTTCCTCCATCAGGTCCTAATTGCCTGGTACTCAGGGCTCTATTGTTCCTCCATCAGGACCTACTGGCCTGGTACTCAGGGCTCTATTGTCCCTCCATCAGGTCCTACTGGCCTGGTACTCAGGGCTCTATTGTCCCTCCATCAGGTCCTACTGGCCTGGTACTCAGGGCTCTATTGTTCCTCCATCAGGTCCTAATGGCCTGGTACTCAGGGCTCTATTGTTCCTCCATCAGGTCCTACTGGCCTGGTACTCAGGGCTCTATTGTTCCTCCATCAGGTCCTAATGGCCTGGTACTCAGGGCTCTATTGTTCTCCATCAGGTCCTACTGGCCTCTATTGTTCCTCCATCAGGTCCTACTGGCCTGGTACTCAGGGCTCTATTGTCCCTCCATCAGGTCTACGAGCCAGGCCTGATCGCCTAACATCAGACGCCAACCTCACTAATGCCACCTTGCTTCTAGTCCTTAGGAAACTTTGCAGTATTTAGATTTTTTTCATGTATTATTTTTTACATTGTGTCGTGTCTTTACTATCATTAAACGGAAGACTTCTTATTCTGTCGGTATCGATAGTCTAAGAGTTTAACCACGTGGTATGGTTAAAAGATTCTACAATCTTTAGCCATATCGAAATTGAGGTAAGCTTGGTCTGCTGATAATTTCTCAAAGTTGGTTTTTATTCGGAATGGCAGAAGAAGGCTGTCCCAGGATGTCTGACCCTAACTGGGCTCAGGGGCGGTCCTCTGATTTAGTTCAAATCAAAAGGGAATTGTATTTTTCTTCATAAACAGTCCACAATTATATTACACCATTATACAAACAGTATCATCCTCACTCATTCATCTTATACAACAATTAGATGTAAACCTCATATCTGAGGCTATTATATAAACAGCGTTATGGTAATGTGGCCACACCGTCTCTCTTGAGCTTCCCAAGTTGTGCCAAACGGACCAGTTCGTAGCAGGATTCTTCACCGATCTTTTACACTTTCTCTGGAACATGAAATTTGTTCGTACCTCAAGTTCTGTGAGGTGGAAGGATTTCCTTTGTCGTCTGTGAAAGTTTACCCTATCTCTAATACTGTGTGGCCATGAGGCAGGGTCTTCTGAGGAATTTACGACCTCTGACCACAGCAGTCTGGTTGTAGAAGCAGGGGGATGGTGCTCGCTGTACTCAAAGAGGGCAACGTCATGACAATTGTTAGCCCAAAAGAGTGTTATTACATACAGCCGGAGAAGAACTATTGGATATCAGAGCGACGTCCACTTACCAGCACAACGACATTCCCAAAGCGGATCCTTTGTCCGAACCACCCAGGGCATTTGAACTGATTCCAGAGGTCGACACAAAACAATGTCGCCGCAGAAGAGGAAGACGGAGAAGCATTCTGGTCAGACTTTGGAGGCACGCACACCACCCACTGCTTTCGAGTACATTACTCGCTAATGTCCAGTCTCTAGATAACAAGGTAGACAAAATTAGGGCACGGGTTGCTTTCCAGAGAGACATCAGGGATTGTAACATACTCTGTTTCAGAGAAACATGGCTCTCTCGGGATATGCTGTCCGAGTCGGTACAGCCACCAGGATTCTTTGTGCGTCGTGCCGACAGAAATAACCATCTGTCCGGAAAAAAAAGGGCGGGACGTATGTTTCATGATTAACGACTCATGGTGTAATTGTAACAACATACAGGAACTCAAGTCTTTTAATTCACCTGACCTAGATTTCCTCACAATCAAATGCCGACCATATTATCTCCCAAGAGAATTCTCGTTGGTTACTGTCCTAGCCGTGAATATCCCCCTTCAATCCAATACCACGACGGCCCTCAAGGAACTTAACTGGACTTTATGCAAACTGGAAATCATATATCCTGAGGCTGCATTTATTATAGCTGGGGATTTTAACTTCTCTAGGGAAGGGGGCAGCATTTGGAATTTTGGATGAAAAGCATACCCAAATTAAACTGCCTGCTACTCGGGCCCAGAAGATATGGTATGCATATAGCTAGAAGATTTGGAGGGAAAACACTCTAAAGTTTCCAAAACTGTTAAAATAGTGTCTGTGAGTATAACAGAACTGATTTAGCAGGCAAAACCCTGAGAAAAATCCATTCAAGTAGTCGTTTTTTTTGTTGGTTTTGTAGTTTGCTATTCAATGCCATTACAGTATCCATTGACTTAGGACTCAAATTGCAGTTCCTATGCCTTCCACTAGATGTCAACAGTCTTTAGAAATTGTTTCAGGCTTGTATTCTGAAAAATGAGGGAGTAAGAGCAGTCTGAATGAGTGGACCCTGCCGTGTCACATAGCTTTTTCATGCGCGCGACCGAGAGCCTTTCTTGTTTACCTTTTATATTGACGACGTTATTGTCCGGTTGAAATATTATCGATTATTTAGGCTAAAAACAACCTGAGGATTGAATGTAAACATCGTTTGACATGTTTCTATGAACTTTACGGATGCAATTTTGATTTTTTTGTCTGCCTGTTGACTGCGTTTGAGCCTGTGGATTACTGAAGAAAATGCGAACAAAACTGAGTTTTTGGGATATAAAGAGACTTTATCGAAAAAAAGGAACATTTGTTAAGTAAATTAATGTCGTCTGAGTGCAACCATATGAAGATCATCAAAGGTAAGAGATACATTTTATCTCTATTTCTGACTTGTGTAACTCTTCTACTTGGCTGGTTACTGTTTGTAATGATTTGTCTGCTTGGCTATGTTTTCAAATAATCGTAAGGTAGGCTTTCGCCGTAAAGCATTTTTTAAATCTGACACAGTATGTTTTGTTTTCTGAATTTTTATAATGAGTATTTCTGTATTTGAATTTGGCGCTCTGCAATCTCACTGGATGTTGGCCAGGTGGTACGCGTTAACAAAGCAAATTTGAGAAGCCTAAATTGATTGTAGTACTCGCGCTGGCAAAACACTGGATCACTGCTGCTCTAACCCCACCCTCCATTCAGCAAATCTGACCACGACTCCATTTTGCTCCTCCCTTCCTATAGGCAGAAACTTAAACAGGATGTACCCGTGATAAGGACTACTCAACACTGGTCTGACCAATCAGAATCCACACGTCAAAATTGTTTTGATCACGCGGACTGGGACATGTTCCGGGTAGCCTTGATTTTACGCTGATTTGGTGAGTGAGTTTATAAGGAAGTGCATAGGAGATGTTGTGGCCACTATGACTATTAAAACCTTCCCCAACCAGAAACCGTGGATAGATGGCATCATTCGTGCAAAACTGAAAGCGCAAACCACTGCACTTAACCATGGAACGGTGACTGGGAATATGGCCGAATACAAACAGTGTAGTTATTCCCTCCGCAAGGAAATCAAATAAGCGAAATGTCGGTATTGAGACAAAGTGGAGTCACAATTCAATGGCTCAGACACGAGACGTATGTGGCAGGGTCTACAGACAATCACAGACTAGATAAAGAAAACCAGCCACATTCCCGGACACCGATGTCTTTCTTCCAGACAATCTAAATACCTTCTTTGCCCGCTTTAAGGATAACACAGTGCCACCGACACGGCCCGCTACCAAGGACTGTGGGCTCTCCTTCTCCGTGGCCGATGTGAGTAAGACATTTAAACGTGTTAACCCTCGCAAGGCTGCCAGCCCAGACGGCATCTCTAGCCGCGTCCTCAGAGCATTAGCAGACCAGCTGGCTGGTGTGTTTACAGACGTATTCAATCTCTCCCTATCCCAGTCTGCTGTCTCCACATGCTTCAAGATGGTCACCATTGTTCCTGTACCCAAGAAGGCAAAGGTAACTGAAGTAAATGACTATCGCCCTGTATCACTCACTTCCGTAATCATGAGGTGCTTTGAGAGACTAGTCAAGGATTAGTTTTTGTCAAGGATTCATTTTGGAGACCACCAAACCTAAAACAGTTGGGGGTGGAGGTTAGTCTTTAGGAACAGTCCATCTTCACAAAATCTATTGAAAAGCCCTGTATGTTTGAGCCCGTCCACACAGACAGATACATCCACTCCATTGGAAAGCCATATCGATGTGAGTTGTTGACATAAATCAGCTATAATAGCCAGGCATGTGGCTATATATTACTACAATAATGGCAGTCTGGCTGCCCGGGGCAACACCGGACTGATCTATTGGCAGGGAAGCAAATGCCCCTGCCCTGACTGAGTGACTCAGTCGGTAACCGAGTTAAAATAAAATAAAGAACTTCCTGCTATTGAGATGGTGAAAGCCACTATGGATCTATTGACAAAGAACTCCCATTAGCGATCTACTTTTAGTGATTACAGAAGCTTTCTATTCTGACTGCTTACTGTTTAACATAAGAAGTAGACCGTTCACACCAGAGCAGAAAACAGAACAGGTATGCTTTTAAAAGCAATTCTGGTACCTAGCTACTATTTTTCCACACTTCAATCACTTAGTCAATCATATACTTTCCATTTGGCAAAGCATCAATACAGGACTAAGATCGTATTCTACTACACCAGCTCTGACGCTCATCGGATGTGGCAGGATTTGCAAACTATCACAGATTACCAAGGGAAACCCAGCTGCGAGCTGTCCAATGACGCGAGCCTAACAGACGAGCTAAATGCCTTCAATGCTCACTTCGAGGCAAGCAACATTGAATCATGCCTGAGAGCACCAGCTGTTCCGGACGACTCCCGACTACTCCCGACCATTACGTTGTACAGCGCCATATTTTCCTAACGGAGTGGCGCAGCGGTCTAAGACACAAATTGTATAAAAGCCCCTTAGATACTCACAGATCAGATTTGCCCTAACAAAAAATGCCCCTTAGATATTAATTTAGAATCCTCCAATCCTCTTATGCTCTTAGTAATAGCCTACTTCCGACCGTCACGTTGTACAGCGCCATATTTTCTATTCCATCCTAATGAAAATCCTGAGGGTTTTCGTTTTTCTTGGAATAGAAACACCATAATATTAATCAAATGAATTAAGTTACATTTCTTAAAATCAATCCCATATGCTATGTTCTCACAGAAAAGGTTTTCAATTCTCTAGTAATGACAATATTGAAGACTATCAAATGTATAGGCATCCCAGGCTGGGGCATCTGGTAAGGATGGAGGCTGGTTCAGTCTGATGAAGGGCTGGGCGATATGGCCAAAATATCACATCATGTTATTTTTCAAATTTTTTACAGTATTTTATGTTTTTGATTAATAAGTGTGTGTGTGTGTGTGTGTGTGTCTTACATAATCTCCATTGATCCTGTGCAGCTGTGCCAAGCTCTGCCACAAAGCGTTGCCGAGCAACAGCTGATTTATGCAAAGACCAAGGGGTGGTCAATGAGTCAAAAATGAATTTAGAATTTAGACTAGTGCCGAATTGTTTTAATTTATTTAAAAATCAGGCATCGTTAAGAGGAATAACAAATAAATAAAATAAAAATATATATATATGTATTACCAGAAGTACAATACTAACTCTTGGTCATGTAATTGTTGTTCAAAGGCCACTTTAACTAAAAAACTACGTAACCTTTCCAATTGTTGAAGATATGGGATCGATTTTGCCATGATTAATATAGGCCCACTTTTAAAAGTCACTTTTATCCAAAGTGACTTCATCATTTGAGCAGACATTTCACATACGGGTGCTCCCGGGAATCGAACACGCTATCCCTGTCATTGCAAGCGCCACGCTCTACCAGCTGGCGCTACAGAGGACCGCCCTCTACCAGCTGGAGTTACAGAGGACCGCCCTCTACCAGCTGGAGCTACAGAGGACCGCCCTCTACCAGCTGGAGCTACAGAGGACCGCCCTCTACCAGCTGGTCGCTACAGAGGACCGCTCTCTACCAGCTGGTCGCTACAGAGGACCGCCCTCTACCAGCTGGAGCTACAGAGGACCGCCCTCTACCAGCTGGAGCTACAGAGGACCGCCCTCTACCAGCTGGAGCTACAGAGGACCGCCCTCTACCAGCTGGTCGCTACAGAGGACCGCCCTCTACCAGCTGGTCGCTACAGAGGACCGCCCTCTACCAGCTGGTCGCTACAGAGGACCGCCCTCTACCAGCTGGTCGCTACAGAGGACCACCCTCTACCAGCTGGAGCTACAGAGGACCGCCCTCTACCAGCTGGAGCTACAGAGGACCGCCCTCTACCAGCTGGAGCTACAGAGGACCGCCCTCTACCAGCTGGTCGCTACAGAGGACCGCCCTCTACCAGCTGGTCGCTACAGAGGACCGCCCTCTACCAGCTGGTCGCTACAGAGGACCGCCCTCTACCAGCTGGTCGCTACAGAGGACCACCCTCTACCAGCTGGAGCTACAGAGGACCGCCCTCTACCAGCTGGAGCTACAGAGGACCGCCCTCTACCAGCTGGAGCTACAGAGGACCGCCCTCTACCAGCTGGAGCTACAGAGGACCGCCCTCTACCAGCTGGAGCTACAGAGGACCGCCCTCTACCAGCTGGAGCTACAGAGGACCGCCCTCTACCAGCTGGAGCTACAGAGGACCGCCCTCTACCAGCTGGAGCTACAGAGGACCTCCCTCTACCAGCTGGAGCTACAGAGGACCGCCCTCTACCAGCTGGAGCTACAGAGGACCGCCCTCTACCAGCTGGAGCTACAGAGGACCGCCCTCTACCAGCTGGTCGCTACAGAGGACCGCCCTCTACCAGCTGGAGCTACAGAGCACCGCCCTCTACCAGCTGGAGCTACAGAGGACCGCCCTCTACCAGCTGGAGCTACAGAGCACCGCCCTCTACCAGCTGGAGCTACAGAGGACCGCCCTCTACCAGCTGGAGCTACAGAGCACCGCCCTCTACCAGCTGGAGTTACAGAGGACCGCCCTCTACCAGCTGGAGCTACAGAGGACCGCCCTCTACCAGCTGGAGTTACAGAGGACCGCCCTCTACCAGCTGGAGCTACAGAGGGCCGCCCTATACCAGCTGGAGTTACAGAGGACCGCCCTCTACCAGCTGGAGTTACAGAGGACCGCCCTCTACCAGCTGGAGCTACAGAGGGCCGCCCTCTACCAGCTGGAGTTACAGAGGACCGCCCTCTACCAGCTGGAGTTACAGAGGACCGCCCTCTACCAGCTGGAGCTACAAAGGACCATTAAAACCATATGAAATAGGCTAACCTTCCTTAGCGCATCATGCATCATTAAACTGCATGGGGCAACAGATTGCAATATTTAATTCTTTAATTTATCAATCCCTCATATAATATAAACATGTTGCAAACAGCGGCCAGCAGAATGGCCAGCAGCATGGCCAGCAGAATGGCCAGCAGCATGGCCAGGTCATAATGGGCTGTAGGCCCACTACTGGGGTTAGTGTGGAGGGGTGGTGGGGCCTGGTTAGGGGGACAGGTGTGTGTGTAATGCAGATCCAGCAGCAGACAGGCAGACAATAGGTCAAATAAAGGAGTGAAATAGAGTGGTAAAATACCTGCTACTTTATAAAATATGAACATGGTTAAATACCTGCTACTTTATAAAATATGAACATGGTTAAATACATGCTACTTTATAAACTATGGACATGGTTAAATACATGCTAGGGCCTGTTTCCAAGACACAAGATTAAGTCTAAAAAGCTCATTGGCAACTGTCCACTAAAAATAGGTTTTTAGACCAGGACTATGCCAAATCTGTCTGTGAAACAAGCCCCTATATTTATAACCTGAGCCATACATACACGTTAAGGCTCTGGTTATAAAACTATCGGGTACATGTATAGATTATCTGGGTTTGAATCATCTATTGTGTAAAAAAAATTATAATAATGAAAACCCATCCTACAACTCTCTCATTTGGAAATTACTTATGGCATCTGCTAGCCTTTTTAGACAGACAGACCGTGCCATCAAATCACTCGGCTCTCCACCCCCGTCTTTAACGACCTCTGACCCTGGGACCAAAGAGGAATACAATTCTATAGGGTGCAGTAAAGATGAAAGGGAATGAAAACAATGGAGGTCACCCTATTCTTGGATACACCCATCGAACTCAAACAATTTTTCAACAGCCTTTTATCATTGAGAGACCGGTTTGAATTAGAGGGGGAGAATGAATTAAGGAAGTATATTTCCTTAAGATTTGTGACCCCCCAGAAAATAAAAAAACATTTCAGTTATCTTATATTAATTCGGACTACTTTGAGGAAGTGAATACTGGCTACGGTGTCTCAAGATGGACAAAGAGTGCTATTTCTGATCCCCCCCTTGTTTTTCAAGTGAAGGTGTTTTAAGGGAGTGGTACGCGAGCACACAGGTTGTGATCTCCTAGCTGAGTTCGACTAGGCGCCAGCTGAACCTAAAACACGCAGAAGACTTTACACTACACCCAGCTAACTGAAAACACGCAGAAGACTTTACACTACACCCAGCTAACTGAAAACACGCAGAAGACTTTACACTACACCCAGCTAACTGAAAACACGCAGAAGACTTTACACTACACCCAGCTAACTGAAAACACGCAGAAGACTTTACACTACACCCAGCTAACTGAAAACACGCAGAAGACTTTACACTACACCCAGCTAACTGAAAACACGCAGAAGACTTTACACTACACCCAGCTAACTGAAAACACGCAGAAGACTTTACACTACACCCAGCTAACTGAAAACACGCAGAAGACTTTACACTACACCCAGCTAACTGAAAACACGCAGAAGACTTTACACTACACCCAGCTAACTGAAAACACGCAGAAGACTTTACACTACACCCAGCTAACTGAAAACACGCAGAAGACTTTACACTACACCCAGCTAACTGAAAACACGCAGAAGACTTTACACTACACCCAGCTAACTGAAAACACGCAGAAGACTTTACACTACACCCAGCTAACTGAAAACACTAGTAGAAGACTTTACACTACACCCAGCTAACTGAAAACACGCAGAAGACTTTACACTACACCCAGCTAACTGAAAACACGCAGAAGACTTTACACTACACCCAGCTAACTGAAACTCTTAAAGTATTTCTCAGTCGATGTTCAACCTTTCATGTTTGCTACTGAAATACTTGGATTGTTATAAAACGTGTTTGTGTGTGTGTGTGTGGGGGGGGTCATTCAGTCAAATACTATCCTCTCACTTTATGGCCATGTACATCTCATTATGAACCAGCTGCTCTCCAGTAGTTCTCATTAATTCAACAGTGTTTTGGACAGTGGCCAAGACAGTGGCTAACCCTTCTGTGTGCAGAGCAGCCTCCCAATTGGCACAATGTTCCCTATTTAGTAGGGCTGTGATAATGTTTTTCCATGATAAAAATTGAAAAAAACCCACCCAAGCAGACAAAAATCCTTTAAAAAAAAAAAGAACAAAAACTGCAGTATGTCAAATATTGTGCTATAGCTTGGAAAATAATAAATGTGACTGGATGACAACATAATGATTTGTTTCCAACATTATTGCTGTTCTCCTGATGAAGTTAAATCCACTTGGTGTTAAAAATATATATATTTAAAAAAATTGCCCCAACAGTAACGACTATCGCGACACTGGTATCGTGTCCCAGCCCGCCTAAATAAAGCACAACGACTATCGCGACACTGGTATCGTGTCCCAGCCCGCCTAAATAAAGCACGACTATCGCGACACTGGTATCGTGTCCCAGCCCGCCTAAATAAAGCACAACGACTATCGCGACACTGGTATCGTGTCCCAGCCCGCCTAAATAAAGCACAACGACTATCGCGACACTGGTATCGTGTCCCAGCCCGCCTAAATAAAGCACAACAACTATCGCGACACTGGTATCGTGTCCCAGCCCGCCTAAATAAAGCACAACAACTATCGCAAACCTGGTATCGTCCCAGCCCACCTAAATAAAGCACAACGACTATCGCGACACTGGTATAGTGTCCCAGCCCGCCTAAATAAAGCACAACGACTATCGCGACACTGGAATCGTGTCCCACCCAGCCTAAATAAAGCACAACGACTATCGCGACAATGGAATCGTGTCCCACCCAGCCCGCCTAAATAAAGCACAACGACTATCGTGACACTGGTATAGTGTCCCAGCCCGCCTAAATAAAGCACAACGACTATCGTGACACTGGTATAGTGTCCCACCCAGCCTAAATAAAGCACAACGACTATCGCGACACTGGTATAGTGTCCCAGCCCGCCTAAATAAAGCACAACAACTATCGTGACACTGGTATAGTGTCCCACCCAGCCTAAATAAAGCACAACGACTATCGTGACACTGGTATAGTGTCCCACCCAGCCTAAATAAAGCACAACGACTATCGCGACACTGGTATAGTGTCCCAGCCCGCCTAAATAAAGCACAACAACTATCGTGACACTGGTATAGTGTCCCACCCAGCCTAAATAAAGCACAACGACTATCGTGACACTGGTATAGTGTCCCACCCAGCCTAAATAAAGCACAACGACTATCGCGACACTGGTATAGTGTCCCAGCCCGCCTAAATAAAGCACAACTTTTCAAAAGTGTGCGCGCACAAAAATAATCTAGAGTGCGCCAGTTTTTTCCCCACGTAAAAAGTTAGTATTTATCCATTTTGAACTTTCGGCAAAGTATGCAAATCTCCAAGTACAGCTCAGACCATGCGTACGCTCGAGAAGTAAATAGACTTGTAGCCTAATTTAAAAAATATATATATATAATTACAGTATTGGGTAGGCTACAGTTTTGCTGCGTGGTAGGAGCATGACATCATAGACCCTATAGGAGATATAAACATCCTGTACTGATGAACACAATATTAAAACAACCACACGTCTTCAGAAGGGCTGAAGCATCTACTTTTGCTGTTGGTCCCTACGTTTCATGAGCTGAAATAAAAAGATCTCAGAAATGTTCCTATACACACACACACACACACACAAAAAAATGTTATTTCTCAAACAAACAAAAAAATTGTGCACAAATTTGTTTTACATCCCTGTTAGTGAGCATTTCTCTTTTGCCAAGATAACCCATCCACCTGACAGGTTTGTCATAACAAGCTGATTAAACAGCATAATCAATATAGAGGTGGGGACAATGAAAAGGTCCCTCGAAAATATACAGTTGTGTCACACCACAGATGCTACAGATTTCTCAAGTTGAGGGAGCGTGCATTTGGCATGCTGAATGCAGGAATGTTCACCAGAGCTGTTGCCAGATCATTCAAATGTTAATTTCTCTACCATAAACCAGCCTCATAACCGTCGACCACGCCAACACAGGACCACCACATCCGGCTTCTTCACCTGTGGCATCGTCTGAGACCAGTCACTCAGACAGCTGATGTAAACTGTGGGTTTACACAACAAAAGAAGTTCTGCACTCACTGTCAGAAACCGTCTCAGGGAAGCTCATCTTCGTGCTCGTCATCCTCACTAGGGGTCTTGAACTGACTGTAGTTCGGCTTCGTAACAGACTTCAGTGAGCAAATGCTCATCTTCAATAGCCACTGGCACGCTGGAGAAGTGTGCCCTTCACGGATGAATCTTGATTTCAGCCACGGATGAATCCCGGGTTCTACTGTACCCGGCAGATGGCAGACAGCGTGTAGGGAGTCATGTGGGTGAGCGTTTTGCTGATGTCATCGTTGTGAACAGAGTGTCCCATGGGGTTATGGTATAACAGGCATAAACTATGGACAACGAATACAATAGCAGTCCAGCAGACAGTCAGTCAGTCCAGCAGACAGTCAGTCCAGTCCAGCAGACAGTCAGTCCAGTCCAGTAGACAGTCAGTCCAGACCAGCAGACAGTCAGTCAGACAGTCCAGCAGACAGTCCAGCAGACAGTCAGTCCAGTCCAGCAGACAGTCAGTCAGTCCAGCAGACAGTCCAGCAGACAGTCAGTCAGTCCAGCAGACAGACAGTCCAGCAGACAGACAGTCCAGTCCAGCAGACAGACAGTCCAGCAGACAGTCAGTCAGTCCAGTCCAGCAGACAGTCAGTCCAGTCCAGCAGACAGTCAGTCCAGTCCAGCAGACATTCAGTCCAGTCCAGCAGACAGTCAGTCAGTCCAGCAGACAGTCAGTCAGTCCAGTCCAGCAGACAGTCCGTCAGTCCAGTCCAGCAGACAGTCCGTCAGTCCAGTCCAGCAGACAGTCCGTCAGTCCAGTCCGTCAGTCCAGTCCAGCAGACAGTCCGTCAGTCCAGCAGACAGTCCGTCAGTCCAGTCCAGTGCTGCACATGGGACACCTGAAGCACAGTCTACCTGCTGCACATTCTACCTAGTGCACATGGGACACCTGAAGCACAGTCTGCCTGCTGCACATTCTACCTGCTGCACATTCTAATTAAAAAACACTCATACAAGGTTCCCCTTCCCTGAAGAAACCTCTTTCCCTTAAAGTGAAATAACATACTGCAGGCGTTCTGCAATAAAAACATCTCTGCGGCCAACAAGGCAGAGTTCATCTCAGCCTATGCCTCCCTCCAGTCCCTCGACTTCTTGGCACTGACGGAAACATGGATCACCACAGACAACACTGCTACTCCTACTGCTCTCTCTTCGTCTGCCCACGTGTTCTCGCACACCCCGAGAGCTTCTGGTCAGCGGGGTGGTGGCACCGGGATCCTCATCTCTCCCAAGTGGTCATTCTCTCTTTCTCCCCTTACCCATCTGTCTATCGCCTCCTTTGAATTCCATGCTGTCACAGTTACCAGCCCTTTCAAGCTTAACATCCTTATCATTTATCGCCCTCCAGGTTCCCTCGGAGAGTTCATCAATGAGCTTGATGCCTTGATAAGCTCCTTTCCTGAGGACGGCTCACCTCTCACAGTTCTGGGCGACTTTAACCTCCCCACGTCTACCTTTGACTCATTCCTCTCTGCCTCCTTCTTTCCACTCCTCTCCTCTTTTGACCTCACCCTCTCACCTTCCCCCCCCTACTCACAAGGCAGGAAATACGCTCGACCTCATCTTTACTAGATGCTGTTCTTCCACTAACCTCATTGCAACTCCCCTCCAAGTCTCCGACCACTACCTTGTATCCTTTTCCCTCTCGCTCTCATCCAACACTTCCCACACTGCCCCTACTCGGATGGTATCGCGCCGTCCCAACCTTCGCTCTCTCTCCCCCGCTACTCTCTCCTCTTCCATCCTATCATCTCTTCCCTCTGCTCAAACCTTCTCCAACCTATCTCCTGATTCTGCCTCCTCAACCCTCCTCTCCTCCCTTTCTGCATCCTTTGACTCTCTATGTCCCCTATCCTCCAGGCCGGCTCGGTCCTCCCCTCCCGCTCCGTGGCTCGACGACTCATTGCGAGCTCACAGAACAGGGCTCCGGGCAGCCGAGCGGAAATGGAGGAAAACTCGCCTCCCTGCGGACCTGGCATCCTTTCACTCCCTCCTCTCTCCATTTTCCTCTTCTCTCTCTGCTGCTAAAGCCACTTTCTACCACTCTAAATTCCAAGCATCTGCCTCTAACCCTAGGAAGCTCTTTGCAACCTTCTCCTCCCTCCTGAATTCTCCTCCCCCTCCTCCCCCCCTCCTCCCTCTCTGCAGATGACTTCGTCAACCATTTTGAAAAGAAGGTCGACGACATCCGATCCTCGTTTGCAAACGACACCGCTAGTTCTGCTCACACTGCCCTACCCTGTGCTCTGACCTCTTTCTCCCCTCTCTCTCCAGATGAAATCTCGCGTCTTGTGACGGCCGGCCGCCCAACAACCTGCCCGCTTGACCCCATCCCCTCCTCTCTTCTCCAGACCATTTCCGGAGACCTCCTCCCTTACCTCACCTCGCTCATCAACTCATCCCTGACCGCTGGCTACGTCCCTTCCGTCTTCAAGAGAGCGAGAGTTGCACCCCTTCTGAAAAAACCTACACTCGATCCCTCCGATGTCAACAACTACAGACCAGTATCCCTTCTTTCTTTTCTCTCCAAAACTCTTGAACGTGCCGTCCTTGGCCAGCTCTCCCGCTATCTCTCTCAGAATGACCTTCTTGATCCAAATCAGTCAGGTTTCAAGACTAGTCATTCAACTGAGACTGCTCTTCTCTGTATCACGGAGGCGCTCCGCACTGCTAAAGCTAACTCTCTCTCCTCTGCTCTCATCCTTCTAGACCTATCGGCTGCCTTCGATACTGTGAACCATCAGATCCTCCTCTCCACCCTCTCCGAGTTGGGCATCTCCGGCGCGGCCCACGCTTGGATTGCGTCCTACCTGACAGGTCGCTCCTACCAGGTGGCGTGGCGAGAATCCGTCTCCACACCACGTGCTCTCACCACTGGTGTCCCCAGGGCTCTGTTCTAGGCCCTCTCCTATTCTCGCTATACACCAAGTCACTTGGCTCTGTCATAACCTCACATGGTCTCTCCTATCATTGCTATGCAGACGACACACAATTAATCTTCTCCTTTCCCCCTTCTGATGACCAGGTGGCGAATCGCATCTCTGCATGTCTGGCAGACATATCAGTGTGGATGACGGATCACCACCTCAAGCTGAATCTCGGCAAGACGGAGCTGCTCTTCCTCCCGGGAAGGACTGCCCGTTCCATGATCTCGCCATCACGGTTGACAACTCCATTGTGTCCTCCTCCCAGAGCGCTAAGAACCTTGGCGTGATCCTGGACAACACCCTGTCGTTCTCAACTAACATCAAGGCGGTGGCCCGTTCCTGTAGGTTCATGCTCTACAACATCCGCAGAGTACGACCCTGCCTCACACAGGAAGCGGCGCAGGTCCTAATCCAGGCACTTGTCATCTCCCGTCTGGATTACTGCAACTCGCTGTTGGCTGGGCTCCCTGCCTGTGCCATTAAACCCCTACAACTCATCCAGAATGCCGCAGCCCGTCTGGTGTTCAACCTTCCCAAGTTCTCTCACGTCACCCCGCTCCTCCGCTCTCTCCACTGGCTTCCAGTTGAAGCTCGCATCCGCTACAAGACCATGGTGCTTGCCTACGGAGCTGTGAGGGGAACGGCACCTCAGTACCTCCAGGCTCTGATCAGGCCCTACACCCAAACAAGGGCACTGCGTTCATCCACCTCTGGCCTGCTCGCCTCCCTACCACTGAGGAAGTACAGTTCCCGCTCAGCCCAGTCAAAACTGTTCGCTGCTCTGGCCCCCCAATGGTGGAACAAACTCCCTCACGACGCCAGGACAGCGGAGTCAATCACCACCTTCCGGAGACACCTGAAACCCCACCTCTTTAAGGAATACCTAGGATAGGATGAAGTAATCCCTCTCACCCCCCTTAAAAGATTTAGATGCACTACTGTTCCACTGGATGTCATAAGGTGAATGCACCAATTTGTAAGTCGCTCTGGATAAGAGCGTCTGCTAAATGACTTAAATGTAATGTAAATGTATAACATCTTATAGATTGGGCGGCAGTTAACCTAGTGGTTAGAGGGGGGAGGCAGGTAACTGAAAAGTTGCTAGATCGAATCCCCCGAGCTGACAAGGTAAAAATCTGTTGTTCTGCCCCTGAACAAGGCAGTTAACCCACTGTTCCTAAGCCGCCATTGTAAAATAAGATTTTGTTCTTAACTTCTCTAGGGTAGGGGGCAGCATTGGGAATTTTGGATGTGTTCCCAAAAGCGTGCCCAAATTAAACTGCCTGCTACTCAGCCATAAAAGCTAGAATATGCATGTAATTAGTAGATTTGGATAGAAAACACTCTGAATTCTCTAAAACTGTTTGAATGATGTGTATGAGTATAACAGAACTCACATGGCAACTAAAAACCTGAGAAGAAAAATCCAACCAGGAAGTGGGAAATCTGAGGTTTGTAATTTTTTTGTAAGTAATTGCCTATCAAATATAGTGTCTATGGGGTCATATTGTACTTCCCAATGCTTCCGCTAGATGTCAACAGTCTTTAGAACCTTGTTTGAGGCTTCTACTGTGAAAGAGGGGGGAGTGGGAGCTCAGAAGTCTGCCAGAGAGGCATGAGCTGGTCACGCGCGTTCACGTGAGAGTTAGATTGCGTTCCATTGCATTTCCACAGACAAAGGAATTCTTCGGTTGGAACATTATTGAAGATTTAGGATTAAAAAAAGCATCCTTAAGATTGATTCTATACTTCGTTTGACATGTTTCTACGAACTGTAATATGACTTTTCGTCTGAACTTTCGTCTGGACCTAGTGCCCACGCGTCGTGAGTTTGGATTAAGTACTGAACGCGCTAACAACAAGGAGGCATTTGGACATGAATGATGGACATTATCGAACAAATCAAACATTTATTGTGGAACTGGGATTCCTGGGAGTGCATTCTGATGAAGATCAAAGGTAAGTGAATATTTATTACGCTATTTCTGACTTCCTTTGACTCCACAACATGGTGGATAGCTGTATGGCTTGTTTTTGTTCTCGGAGCGCTGTACTCAGATTATTGCATGGTGTGCTTTTTCCGTAAACTTTAAAAAAATCTGACACAGTAGGCTCGATAGCTACACCCCCCCTTGTAATAAGACAAAGCCCAGCCTACTTGAAAAGCTGTGCCTCTTTCACCGTTTTAATTTGACAACGTTAAGGTTTTTGCAACATTCGTGTTGGTCAATTCTTACCACAGCGCTTGTCTGACAGCAAGGTGAAATAGCATGCTATACACTATGAACAGTGTTTCTAGAATCAATTATGTACACTGTAGCTTGCTATGCGGGCTGTTTTTCATAGCAGAGCTTTTTAACTTACTAACCAACACCATCAGCAATATTGACATAATGTATTTCGTAAAGTTATCCATTTTTTTGTTTTCCACATGTATAATCATTAACTATAAACATGTTTATGCAATAATGCTTTTAATAATTGTGAGAGAAAAAACTACATATCCATACAGACGTATCACTTCTTTGCCCTTGTTGATGTCGTCTCCCCATCAATGCGCTTCAGCGCAATACGCGCATATACAAATTCCGTACAATACTTATCAAATTCCTGACTGTTCTGCTCCCTGGTGGCAAGAAAATGCACTAGCACCAATGCAATACCAGGTGGGTCTGGTCGACTTAGTTCATTGACTTTCATTGAACCAGGGAAAAAGAAATAAACAGGTCTCTGACCAGACAAAATAATTTTCCATTTAAAATTGACAAAGTTATTGTATCATATCGTATAAATGACACTAGGAAACACTTATGGCTGATAAATACTGATATTTTTTCCAATAATTGGACTTTTGACCAATTACATTCACATCAGATTGTTAAAAATACCAATTAGTGAAAACGCAGCCGGTGACACATTCAATAGATATATTTTCTTTATTGGGTTCATCAATATTTTACAAACAAAAGGCCCAAATTAAATATCACACACATATTTATACAAGGAGGCAAAGACTAAGTATAAGGTTCCCAGAGACATCAACAGCAGTCCTGAGAAAACCTGGGAGCGAGAAACAGACAGAAGAATTTCAGTTAGATAAGAGGCCTAGTTTTATCTCAAAAAGACTAACCCTGAATCCCAAGTCGACCCCTTGCCCCTTCTTTAGATCTGAAAGGATTGGATAGGTCTAAAGGCGCATGCTTCCTAGCCTAAACAAGTCGGCAGTGTTCCTGCATATACTATGACGACATCGTGTGACATTTTTGGACACACAAGACACAAGTTCGGACCCATAGTCTACGCCCCTTTGTCGGTGATTGGTCAACAGTTTATTTTTTTTACTATATCTTTTTTTTTTTTACTTTCACCCAATCACCTTTCTACACAATTTCATGATATCCAATTGGTAGTTGGTACCGGAACGGAGCACCAAGTCTAGGTCCAAGAGGCTTCTAAACAGCTTCTACCCCCAAGCCATAAGAACGTCTAATCAAATGGCTACCCAGACTATTCGTATTGCCCCCCTTATACTGCTGCTACTCTATCATCTATGCATAAGTCACTTTAATAACTCTGCCTACATGTACATATGATCTCAACACTGATGCCACCCCCCACATTGACTCTGTACCGGACATAGCTACATTTCCATAAATGTTTAATGCTTTTCGACCTGGCTCCAAATTAATATAATTGGTTCAGAGTTTGTTTTGTAATTTCAACCTGCGCGTTCTGATCGCATCTGGTGTGTGTGGGTGGGGTGGGGGGGGCATCAGTATTGAAAAATACTGCACTTATCTTAGTTACAGAGATCTTAGTCGCGCAATTTTACATCTTCGGGATAAACTTCAAAATTAATGACCGATTTCTTGAGTAATTTTTTTTGAGAATATCTACACTGGATACAGCGTCATAAAATGGACAAACAGTACTATTGCCACATTTGTTTTTCAAGCGAAGGTCTTTTAAAACTTCTTTGGGATCTGTGTCCCTACCACCGGACGGTTGAGCTAACGTAGGCTAATGCGATTAGCATGAGGTTGTAAGCAACAAGAAAATTTCTCAGGATAATGATATATCTTGATATTGGCAGAAAGCTTAAATTCTTGTTAATCTAACTGCACTGTCCAATTTACAGTAACTTTTACAGTGAAATAATACCATGCTATTGTTTGGAGGAGAGTGCACAATTTTGAACATGAAAAGTTATTAATAAACAAATGAGGCACATTTGAACCGAAATGCAAAGGTTCATTGGAGCAGTCTAAAACGTTGCACATACATACACTGATGCCATCTAGTGGGTAAAATCTCAATTGCACCTGGGCTGGAATAATACATTATGGCCTTTCTCTTGCATTTCAACAATGGTACAAAGAAAATAAAAAAGAACGGTTGTTTTATTCTTTGTATTGTCTTTTACCAGATCTAGTGTGTTATATTCTACTATATTACTTTCACATTTCCATAAACTTCAAAGTGTTTCCTTTCAAATGATATCAAGAATATGCATATCCTTGCTTCAGGGCCTGAGCTACAGGCAGTTAGATTTGAGAATGTCATTTTAGGTGAAATAATTTCACAAAATCCTTATTAAGGGAGTATGCACTCGTTCGGCACCAGCCGAACTGAAGCCTTAAGCATTTCCAGGGGGGCGTCACTTCCAGCCGGAGCACGGAGGAGTGGCACTCCCTCACTTTGTTCAATTTGAGAAAACATGAAGCTGGTAAAAATATTTCTGGAAAATGTATTCTAAATAAATTATATTTAATTACAACTAAAATTCAATTAAAAAACTATAGGAATGACAAACCAAATAAATATGTATAGCAGCCTAGTGGTAAATGGTGGTTTCTTCTCCGTCTTCTCTGCGACTGTGACCAGAATGATGAAGAACTGTAGACTGTGTGTGTATTTAGCATTAGCTATTGGTTGAGATGCAGGGCCCGTTCTAGCTTGGTATGTCAGGATGGGAAAGTGGAAATGTGAGTTGGGAGGTAATAATTTCTTTCAGTTATAGTTTATTGAGATGCATGAATACACCAACACCAAAAGATAGATTTTTATGGCCGTTATAAAATGATTTTCCTTGCAATTGTACATAGTAATGCTTTATGTTGACAACTTTTTTCAATTGATTTGATAAATTAAACATGTTACGTAAATTAATTCTATGAATTGATAGTTCCCTTCTTTTATAATAAGGTATATAGTAACCATGTGTTCAAGCTAATCCATTAAAAGTGTATTTATGATCCCACGTGTGGTAATAAAGCTCTCCTTCCAAACAGTCTGATGATAATAAGGTGCCTTCCGAAAGCATTCAGACACTCACCTTCTCCACATTTTGTTACGTTACAGCCTTATTGTAAAATTGATGAAATAGTGTGTGTCCACCCCCCCCCCCCTGGGTAAAATTGGTATTTTACAGAACTGAATATGATAGTATAACGTTACTGTCAGACAACAAACATTCATTTCTAATGAGATTTTATTTTAGGATGGTTTAGCTGAGACGGCATTCTTCTTCTTAGGCGCCAAAACTCACTAGAGCCACTAGGGAGGATATATGTTTTGATTGAAACAAAATACAAAAAGGCCAATAGTTTGTTAACACCGTGTGCTCGAATTCGCTCACGAAAATGATTGGCATAGAGATGTAGTTTGGACGTTTCACCGGTAAAAAATGTCCAAACATTCAAAACGGACATCGATTTTATGGCCTATTTTGAAATTAGGTAGCCTATGCCGAACTTAGCGTTTGAGGGTATTTAAAAATAAAAAATGTTATTGAGACAATGTGTGTGGGCAAAGGCAGACGTTGCAATTGGAGAATGCATTTCAATAGTGATAGGCTTTTCAACAAACTTTGAGGAAATGATGGCATTGGTTAAAAAAATGGGGGGGGGGGGGGGTGCTCCCTCACCTATAACAATAGCACTAACCCACTGGGCATTTCCACCAGGCCAATCGAAGATTAAGCTTAGCACCACATTGCTTACACTTATCCAATCATCTCAGGTCTACAGACTGCCTAGGGTGTAGGTCTGTAGGTGCTGGGGGGGGTTAAAGGTCTTCACGGGTCCACAATTCTACCCTTTCCTCTCAGATCCAGGCCCTGTTTGATTGTCATCAGGTCTATGTAACTACAGCTGATAGAACAGAGTGGACTCGACCACAGCTCTGCATAGCCTATAGCATATTTATTTTATGCTAATACAGTGCATTTATTGACTTATAGAAGGCCTAGCCAACAAACGAAGACCTATTTGTTAACCAGATGAGCAACTTAAACTATTTTTTGTCACTCTGGTCCAAAATCGGGTCGAGGTCTGGTTGTCCTCGTCTAACTTTTTAGACCCGCGAAGACCTCTACCTCGGGGTTAATCTGGAATTCAGGTTGCCAGTCAGTGCATGTCCAGTCGATACCTACCCATTTATAATTTGTCCATGCCAAGCTCTTCGGGTGTGGAGATACCAAGCTCATCTAGTGTTGGCCGCAGCTCCTGAATTAGGTATGGGTAGATGTCTTTGTGGGGGCCAGATTTGTCCTGGGGAGACAATAAATAAACACAGACTGCTTTTGACCAATGGGGTGACGGCTAAAGATATAAGAAATAGTTGGTGTTGCAAAACTACTGGTGATTTACAGGTAATCTATGGCAATCTACGGTAATTTATAATAAATAATAACTTAAAACAATGTATTCAATTAAAAAAGAAAAGCATTAATCATCAATGTCATGATTTTAAATTAACTCTGCAATTCTCCCAACCACATTGACTCTCTACTCAATGCAACACATTGAATTGAACGTCTCACAGTATAATAGGAAAGGCTACTGCAGAAAATAGCCGATTTGCTCATAACCAAATGCCTACCTGTGATTGGCAGGAGGAATGTAGTATGGAATTTAAATACATAATCATCTGTATTTTCATTGTGGCAGTAAGAGGAAATCTCGCTCTAAAAAAATATATATTTAAAAAAAACTTTGAATCTGATTTAGATTGATTAAGGCATATTAAATCCTACCTTTGAAGTATCTATCCCTTTTTTCTGTGCCATCCAAATTTTTGCATAGACAAAATTATTGTTAGCTAACTAGCCAGGTAACATGACTAAACAAAAATCAACCAAAAACGGACCAAAACAAAATGTCCACCAATTCGTGGTAGAAAGGGGAGAAGGTCGTTTTGATAATATGGGGCGGTCACTCCACTCTGTTTTTCCTCTATGGCAGTGGCACCGGAAGGCTGCTTGACATCAAAGCCTAGTCAGATTGGCAGTGGCACCGGAAGGCTGCTTGACATCAAAGCCTAGTCAGATTGGCAGTGGCACCGGAAGGCTGCTTGACAACGAAGCCTAGTCAGATTGGCAGTGGCACCGGAAGGCTGCTTGACATCAAAGCCTAGTCAGATTGGCAGTGGCACCGGAAGGCTGCTTGACATCAAAGCCTAGTCAGATTGGCAGTGGCACCGGAAGGCTGCTTGACATCAAAGCCTAGTCAGATTGGCAGTGGCACCGGAAGGCTGCTTGACAACGAAGCCTAGTCAGATTGGCAGTGGCACCGGAAGGCTGCTTGACATCAAAGCCTAGTCCGATTGGCAGTGGCACCGGAAGGCTGCTTGACATCAAAGCCTAGTCAGATTGGCAGTGGCACCGGAAGGCTGCTTGACATCAAAGCCTAGTCAGATTGGCAGTGGCACCGGAAGGCTGCTTGACATCAAAGCCTAGTCAGATTGGCAGTGGCACCGGAAGGCTGCTTGACATCAAAGCCTAGTCAGATTGGCAGTGGCACCGGAAGGCTGCTTGACATCAAAGCCTAGTCCGATTGGCAGTGGCACCGAAGGCTGCTTGACAACGCCTAGTCAGATTGGCAGCGGCACCGGAAGGCTGCTTGACATCAAAGCCTAGTCAGATTGGCAGTGGCACCGGAAGGCTGCTTGACAACGAAGCCTAGTCAGATTGGCAGTGGCACCGGAAGGCTGCTTGACAACGAAGCCTAGTCAGATTGGCAGTGGCACCGGAAGGCTGCTTGACATCAAAGCCTAGTCCGATTGGCAGTGGCACCGGAAGGCTGCTTGACATCAAAGCCTAGTCAGATTGGCAGTGGCACCGGAAGGCTGCTTGACATCAAAGCCTAGTCAGATTGGCAGTGGCACCGGAAGGCTGCTTGACATCAAAGCCTAGTCAGATTGGCAGTGGCACCGGAAGGCTGCTTGACATCAAAGCCTAGTCAGATTGGCAGTGGCACCGGAAGGCTGCTTGACATCAAAGCCTAGTCCGATTGGCAGTGGCACCGGAAGGCTGCTTGACAACGAAGCCTAGTCAGATTGGCAGCGGCACCGGAAGGCTGCTTGACATCAAAGCCTAGTCAGATTGGCAGTGGCACCGGAAGGCTGCTTGACAACGAAGCCTAGTCCGATTGGCAGTGGCACCGGAAGGCTGCTTGACATCAAAGCCTAGTCAGATTGGCAGTGGCACCGGAAGGCTGCTTGACATCAAAGCCTAGTCCGATTGGCAGTGGCACCGGAAGGCTGCTTGACATCAAAGCCTAGTCCGATTGGCAGTGGCACCGAAGGCTGCTTGACATCAAAGCCTAGTCAGATTGGCAGTGGCACCGGAAGGCTGCTTGACATCAAAGCCTAGTCAGATTGGCAGTGGCACCGGAAGGCTGCTTGACATCAAAGCCTAGTCAGATTGGCAGTGGCACCGGAAGGCTGCTTGACATCAAAGCCTAGTCAGATTGGCAGTGGCACCGGAAGGCTGCTTGACATCAAAGCCTAGTCCGATTGGCAGTGGCACCGGAAGGCTGCTTGACATCAAAGCCTAGTCAGATTGGCAGTGGCACCGGAAGGCTGCTTGACATCAAAGCCTAGTCAGATTGGCAGTGGCACCGGAAGGCTGCTTGACATCAAAGCCTAGTCCGATTGGCAGTGGCACCGGAAGGCTGCTTGACATCAAAGCCTAGTCCGATTGGCCAGCTTGTTCTTACAGGATATGTATTTTTTTTATTTTTTTAAAAATACGGATCCACTTCACTCCAATAATTAAACCAACGTAACAACAGAAACCCTCACTGCCTCCACATCCCAGCTCGCCATAACGGCAAAATAGCATTTTAAAAACGGATGGAGATGAGCGGGAAAGAACAAACAAAAAAAACAGAGAGATGCAGCTGAGTAGACTTGTGTCTGGTTAGGGGATGTAGCTGGCTGCTCATAGCTGGCTGCTCATAGCTGGCTGCTCATAGCTGGCTGCTCACAGCTGGCTGCTCACAGCACAGCCAGCTGTGTGCTGTGAGCAGCCAGCTATGAGCAGCCAGCTGTGTGCTGTGAGCAGCCAGCTATGAGCAGCCAGCTGTGTGCTGTGAGCAGCCAGATATGAGCAGCCAGCTATGAGCAGCCAGCTATGAGCAGCCAGCTGTGTGCTGTGAGCAGCAGCGCCTCTTCAACCTCAGGAGGCTGAAGAAATTCGGCTTGTCACCAAAAGCACTCACAAACTTCTACAGATGCACAATCGAGAGCATCCTGGCGGGCTGTATCACCGCCTGGTACGGCAACTGCTCCGCCCTCAACCGTAAGGCTCTCCAGAGGGTAGTGAGGTCTGCACAACGCATCACCGGGGGCAAACTACCTGCCCTCCAGGACACCTACACCACCCGATGTTACAGGAAGGCCATAAAGATCATCAAGGACAACAGCCACCCGAGCCACTGCCTGTTCACCCCGCTATAATCCAGAAGGCGAGGTCAGTACAGGTGCATCAAAGCTGGGACCTAGAGACTGAAAAACAGCTTCTATCTCAAGGCCATCAGACTGTTAAACAGCCACCACTAACATTGAGTGGCTGCTGCCAACACACTGTCATTGACACTGACCCAACTCCAGCCACTTTAATAATGGGAATTGATGGGAAATGATGTAAATATATCACTAGCCACTTTAAACAATGCTACCTTATATAATGTTACTTACCCTACATTATTCATCTCATATGCATATGTATATACTGTACTCTATATCATCGACTGCATCCTTATGTAATACATGTATCACTAGCCACTTTAACTATGCCACTTTGTTTACTTTGTCTACATACTCATCTCATATGTATATACTGTACTCGATACCATCTACTGTATGCTGCTCTGTACCATCACTCATTCATATATCCTTATGTACATATTCTTTATCCCCTTACACTGTGTATAAGACAGTAGTTTTAGAATTGTAGTTAGATTACTTGTTGGTTATCACTGCATTGTCGGAACTAGAAGCACAAGCATTTCGCTACACTCGCATTAACATCTGCTAACCATGTGTATGTGACAAATAAAATTTGATTTGAGCTGGCTGCTCATAGCTGGCTGCTCATAGCTGGCTGCTCACAGCTGGCTGCTCATAGCTGGCTGCTCACAGCTGGCTGCTCATAGCTGGCTGCTCATAGCTGGCTGCTCATAGCTGGCTGCTCACAGCTGGCTGCTCACAGCACACAGCTGGCTGCTCACAGCTGGCTGCTCACAGCACACAGCTGGCTGCTCATAGCTGGCTGCTCACAGCTGGCTGCTCATAGCTGGCTGCTCACAGCACACAGCTGGCTGCTCATAGATGGCTGCTCACAGCACACAGATGGCTGCTCACAGCACACAGCTGGCTGCTCATAGCTGGCTGCTCACAGCTGGCTGCTCATAGCTGGCTGCTCACAGCTGGCTGCTCACAGCACACAGCAGGCTGCTCACAGCACACAGCTGGCTGCTCACAGCACACAGCTGGCTGCTCACAGCACTGCTCACAGCTGGCTGGCTGCTCACAGCTGGCTGCTCACAGCACACAGCTGGCTGCTCACAGCTGGCTGCTCACAGCTGGCTGCTCACAGCTGGCTGCTCATAGCTGGCTGCTCACAGCTGGCTGCTCATAGCTGGCTGCTCACAGCTGGCTGCTCATAGCTGGCTGCTCATAGCTGGCTGCTCACAGCACACAGCTGGCTGCTCACAGCTGGCTGCTCATAGCTGGCTGCTCACAGCACACAGCTGGCTGCTCATAGCTGGCTGCCCATAGCTGGCTGCTCACAGCTGGCTGCTCACAGCTGGCTGCTCACAGCTGGCTGCTCATAGCTGGCTGCTCACATCACACAGCTGGCTGCTCACAGCACACAGCTGGCTGCTCACAGCTGGCTGCTCATAGCTGGCTGCTCACAGCTGGCTGCTCACAGCTGGCTGCTCACAGCTGGCTGCTCATAGCTGGCTGCTCACAGCTGGCTGCTCATAGCTGGCTGCTCACAGCACACAGCTGGCTGCTCATAGCTGGCTGCTCACAGCACACAGCTGGCTGCTCACAGCACACATCTGGCTGCTCATAGCTGGCTGCTCACATCACACAGCTGGCTGCTCATAGCTGGCTGCTCACATCACACAGCTGGCTGCTCATAGCTGGCTGCTCACAGCAGGCTGCTCACAGCACACAGCTGGCTGCTCACAGCTGGCTGCTCATAGCTGGCTGCTCATAGCTGGCTGCTCACAGCTGGCTACTCATAGCTGGCTGCTCACAGCTGGCTGCTCATAGCTGGCTGCTCATAGCTGGCTGCTCACAGCTGGCTGCTCATAGCTGGCTGCTCACAGCTGGCTGCTCATAGCTGGCTGCTCACAGCTGGCTGCTCACAGCACACAGCTGGCTGCTCACAGCACACAGCTGGCTGCTCATAGCTGGCTGCTCACAGCACACAGCTGGCTGCTCATAGCTGGCTGCTCACAGCTGGCTGCTCACAGCACACAGCTGGCTGCTCATAGCTGGCTGCTCACAGCACACAGCTGGCTGCTCATAGCTGGCTGCTCACAGCACACAGCTGGCTGCTCATAGCTGGCTGCTCATAGCTGGCTGCTCACAGCACACAGCTGGCTGCTCACGGTATTGGATGAAGCACTCTGAACGATGCTGTTCTATATGTAGGATGCATTCATTTAGTTTCATAAAAGAAGGTGGTGATGACATCACACAGGGAGAAGATGTTTTCTTTTATAGCTCAGTGGTGATACACTACATCTGTACACTTTTTATACTCACGGATCGACAATGATTCACGTAGATTACATTTTGAGAGCGCTGAAAAGCAACGAGTTTGCATCCCTGAGGATGTTTTACAGCTTTGTCAGTCTATTTGAACATTTCTCATAGTCCTCTTATTTTGGATTATTTTATATATTTTACACGTGATAAGGCCACACAGAGGGTTCAAAGGTCAACAGACATTTGTCATGATCTGACGTACCCAAAAAAGACCAGTAGAGAAAATTCCACAAAAATCCTTTAAAAAAGTTACACACAATTCTGGTGGTTTACCGGTACACATAGAAAGTAATTATAGACCTCCCTTACCAAACCTACAAGCTGCTTTCAAGTGTTACCTTCTCCTGAGTGCAATTGTGGATTTATTGTGAAGATGTAGGCTATATTACATAGATTTATTATTAGGACTTTTTTTTTTTAAATGTAGATGTTCCTAAAGGTCTGCATCAGTGGCTTTGTAGGCTGTGTGTTCGAAGCCAGGCGATGCTAAATATGTTTACGTTAATTAACTGTCAATTAACGGCAGACCCGACAGTTATTTGCTTGACAATCACCAGCTGACGAAATTTCGTGACCACCACACAGCCCTACATACACACACACTATATATATGTGTAGGGCTGTGTGGTGGTCACGAAATTTCGTATATATACATATATATATATATATATATATACACACATATATATATATATATATATCCCTTTTTTTACAAACTTCACATGAAAACGTCATGTTAGGATTGAATGAAAACACGTAGTAAAATATTGGAAGATTGGCTGGTAGAGTTGTGGAGAGCTTCCACAGTGGACTGTTTGGTCACAATACTAGGACTTAAAGATAAAAATGTATCCATCAAGGGAATTCTCTACGCTTTCATTTGTTCCCCTCACCTTGACAGCCTCCAGGATGCGAATGGCACTAGCCAGGTCGTCTAACCCGCGACAGGCTCGGAGCGCAGCGTCCAGGATCTTTGGCTCAGGTACCAGGTCGTATCCAATCAGCGTGTTCATCCCTGGACAAACGGTGAATATAGGGTCAGTTACCACAGGATGGTAGAAGAGGTAGACGCCAATAAAAATAGTCAAATAAACAAACAGTTGCATCTCTCAAAGACTATGAGGCTGGGTCTCTTGGGTCTGCGAGACTCCAAAAATTATATCTTATTTTTGACTCGAAATCATCCCTCTAATTTTGCTCATAAGAGGGCAGTAACCCTGGGGAAGACTCATAAGAGGGCAGTAACCCTGGGGAAGACTCATAAGAGGGCAGTAACCCTGGGGAAGACTCATAAGAGGGCAGTAACCCTGGGGAAGACTCATAAGAGGGCAGTAACCCTGGGGAAGACTCATAAGAGGGCAGTAACCCTGGGGAAGACTCATAAGAGGGCAGTAACCCTGGGGAAGACTCATAAGAGGGCAGTAACCCTGGGGAAGACCCATAAGAGGGCAGTAACCCTGGGGAAGACTCATAAGAGGGCAGTAACCCTGGGGAAGACTCATAAGAGGGCAGTAACCCTGGGGAAGACCCATAAGAGGGCAGTAACCCTGGGGAAGACCCATAAGAGGGCAGTAACCCTGGGGAAGACTCATAAGAGGGCAGTAACCCTGGGGAAGACTCATAAGAGGGCAGTAACCCTGGGGAAGACTCATAAGAGGGCAGTAACCCTGGGGAAGACTCATAAGAGGGCAGTAACCCTGGGGAAGACTCATAAGAGGGCAGTAACCCTGGGGAAGACCCATAAGAGGGCAGTAACCCTGGGGAAGACTCATAAGAGGGCAGTAACCCTGGGGAAGACTCAGTAACCCTGGGGAAGACTCATAAGGGCAGTAACCCTGGGGAAGACTCATAAGAGGGCAGTAACCCTGGGGAAGACTCATAAGAGGGCAGTAACCCTGGGGAAGACTCATAAGAGGGCAGTAACCCTGGGGAAGACTCATAAGAGGGCAGTAACCCTGGGGAAGACTCATAAGAGGGCAGTAACCCTGGGGAAGACTCATAAGAGGGCAGAGCAAAATGGTGATTGGGGTTCAGTAACCAAAACACGTTGACAACTACTGCTCTCTAGTCAACTGTAAATCTGTGAACAGACTACCAAGTCACCAATGCAGCAGTGCTCCTCTTTATAATCCCAGGGCTACCAGGTGATTTTTCTTATCACTCACCTTTCCTCAGCTCCCACGCATCAATATCTGCCTTGTTAAAATAGTTAACCCAGCGGGCGTCAAACTCCTCGTCCGTCTCCTGCTTCCCACCATGTGAGTAACACCTCTTGGCCAGGGGAGCTGAAGAATGAACAGAACAGATTAGGAAGAAAAAAACACACCCATTATAAAAATTAAAAAAACATGTCAAGTCAGAAATCCGGGTGGCAGGGTAGCCTAGTGGTTAGAGTGGAGGGGCGGCAGGGTAGCCTAGTGGTTAGAGTGGTGGAGGCGGCAGGGTAGCCTAGTGGTTAGAGTGGTGGGGCGGCAGGTAGCCTAGTGGTTAGAGTGGTGGGCGGCAGGTAGCCTAGTGGTTAGAGTGGTGGGGCGGGTAGCCTAGTGGTTAGAGCCTGGTGCCTAGTGGTTAGAGTGGTGGGGCGGCAGGTAGCCTAGTGGTTAGAGTGGTGGGGCGGCAGGTAGCCTAGTGGTTAGAGTGGTGGGGCGGCAGGTAGCCTAGTGGTTAGAGTGGTGGGGCGGCAGGTAGCCTAGTGGTTAGAGTGGTGGGGCGGCAGGTAGCCTAGTGGTTAGAGTGGTGGGGCGGCAGGTAGCCTAGTGGTTAGAGTGGTGGGGCGGCAGGTAGCCTAGTGGTTAGAGTGGTGGGGCGGCAGGTAGCCTAGTGGTTAGAGTGGTGGGGCGGCAGGTAGCCTAGTGGTTAGAGTGTTGGACTAGTAACCGAAAGGTTGCAAGTTCATATCCCCGAGCTGACAAGGTACAAATCTGTCGTTCTGCCCCTGAACAGGCAAGTTAACCCACTGTTCCTAGGCGGTCATTGAAAATAAGAATGTGTTCTTAACTGACTTGCCCTAGTTAAATAAAGGTACTAAAAAAACTAGTGATTATGATTGATTGATTGTTTTTTATAAGATAAGTTTAATGCTAGCTAGCAACTTACCTTGGCTTACTGCATTCGCGTAACAGATTTGTACCTTGTCAGCTTGGGGATTTGATATCATCACTGCTAATTTATCACAGCCTACTTAGCCAAACAGATGATAATTTAACAAAAGCACAATAGTTGCATGAATGTACATAACCATAAACATCAATGCCTTTCTTAAATCCAATACACATAAGTAGATTTCTTTAAACCTGCATATTTAGTTAAAATAAATTCATGTTATCAGGAAATATTAACCAGGTGAAATTGTGTCACTACTCTTGCGTTCATTGCACGCAGACGGGGTACATGCAACAGTTTGGGCCGCCTGGCTCGTTACGAACTAATTTGCCAGAATTGTACATAATTATTACATAATTATGACATAACATTGAAGATTGTGCAATGTAACAGCAATATTTAGACTTAGGGTTGCCACCCCGTTCGATAAAATATGGAACGGTTCCGTATTTCACTGAAATAAATGTTTTGTTTTTTGAAATGAATCGTTTCTGGATTTGACCATATTAATGACCAAAGGCTTGTATTTCTGTGTGTTTATTATATTATAATTTAGTATATGATTTTATATTTGATAGAGCAGTCTGACTGAGCGGTGGTAGGCAGCAACAGCAGGCTCGTAAGCATTCATTCAAACAGCAGCTCTTAGCAATGCCTGAATCACAGCGCTGTTTATGACTTCAAGCCAATCAACTCCTGAGATTAGACTGGCAATACTAAAGTGCCTGTTAGAACATCCAATAGTCAAATGTATATTAAATACAAAGGGTATAGAGAGAAATAGTTGACGAGTCATAATTCCTATAATAACCACAACCTAAAACTTCTTAACTGGGAATATGGAAGAACTGGGAATATTTAACCACCAGCTTTCATATGTTCTGAGGAACTTAAACGTTAGCTTTTTTACATGGCACATATTGCACTTTTACTTTCAACACTGTTTTTGCATTATTTAAACCAAATTGAACAGGTTTCATTATTTATTTGAGACTAAATAGATTTTATTTATGTATTATAATAAGTGTTAATTGTTCATTCAGTATTTTTGTAATTGTCATTATTATAAATAAATAAAAACATTTAATTATATATATATATATATTTTATTATTTTTTATTATTTGGCAGATGAATCAGTATCTGTTTTTTGTCTTCCAAATATCGGTATCGGCATTGAAAAATCATATTGGGCAACCTCTAGTGTGTAGGAGGGAGATTCCAAGATGTGGAAAGTATGCAGGAGGACATGGGACAGAGGAATATGTAGTTTCGGTGGAATAAGTTGTGTGTGTCAACTGTAGAGGTGCTGAACATGTTGCTGTGGGTCGGAGGTGTCCTGTACACAAGAGGCAGGTTGAGGTAGCCAGGGTCAGAGTAGTGCAGAAGATGTCTTTATCCCGAGGCAAGTGAAGAAAGTAAAGGAGAATGGATCCCCTGTAAATAGTAGATCTGTGACAGAACAGAGGGATAGGCCCAATGAGTTTCAGTAAGGTTGGCTTCTTAGCGTTCACAGCAATAGTCATCAACTGTACCGCAAAGATTGAATGTAAAAAAAATCACAGGAAATAGATGTTGTTGTGGTGGCAGCTGCAGAGAAGTACGAGATGTGACTTCAGAAGAGTTACAGGGTGTGTTGAGTGGTGGTGTCCCGTCCTCTCAGGTCATTGGCCTGGGGCAGGATCAGATAGGGTCAAAGTAGTGGAATAAGGTGATGGGTTTAAATTAGTACAGAGTTAGTTGGTAGGGTAATGAGGTGGTGGGTTTTAATGAGCTGGTAGAGTATTTTAAAAATTCATTTTCCCATTTTGTATCACAAATTGTAATGGAGCTATACTATAGTCCAGTTGGGGGCGGTAATGCAACATATTGGATGCCAACCACCGTTAAACTGAAGAAGAAGAAAGGAGGTCCAACTCAACTGAAAATCTGTCTCCTTACAGCAGGTGCCGTTTATTCATGTCAATGAGAAAGTGCTGAATTTGGTCAACAACAAAAAACATTTATGAATTATTTGCTACGTGAGGTTTATTTGATGAATAGAAGTTTCGTAATGCTTAAGTTGTTACGAGTGTACGGATATAAGTAGGGCACGGGACAAAATACTATATCGGAGTTGTCTCGAGATGGCGATGCATATTCATGAAATGAGGCTAGTAGCATCTCTCCATTGAATACAGGCAGTTGACGTCAACAACCCTCATCAAATATTCAAAAGAATATTACAATAGTGAGATGTCTCCACCAATCCAAGAAAAGATAGGCGGGAGCTAGACAGCCCATCATGCCGCTTTTTGGACAACGACTCCCATTGTTAGGGCGGAGAGACATGCATCTTGTCAGTATATCTATCATCTTTGACACAACTGAAGTAGAGCCAACAAACAGCAGGAAGAGAGCTTTGATTGCGAGAAATCTGTGAGAGGCTGTCAGAGGAGGAAGTGTCTGTGAGTGATTGTAAGAGTGCGCTTCTTTGAAAATGGAAAAGCTTCTCGGTAGCTACTGAGAAAGAAGATGATCAAGACGAAGCAGCTGCTTTAAAAGCGGGATGCACTGTTGAGCGCTACATCCCCAGTGGTTTGTGCTGATTATATCGGAGATAGTAAATGACGTCCCTTGACAGGGCAAGAACAACAAATGGTACAAAGTGTAAGCAGAGTGAGCTGTACGCAGGTTCGAAGACAGGAGGAGAAATGGAAGTGTCAGACATGGCATGTGTGGTGAAGTTCTCGGAATTTGTTCTTAAAAATGTTCTGTTATAATCTCCACCCGGGACAGCCAGAAGAGGACTGGCCACCCCACAGAGCCTGGTTCCTCTCTAGGTTTATAATCTCCACCCGGCACAGCCAGAAGAGGACTGGCCACCCCTCATAGCCTGGTTCCTCTCTAGGTTTATAATCTCCACCCGGCACAGCCAGAAGAGGACTGGCCACCCCTCATAGCCTGGTTCCTCTCTAGGTTTATAATCTCCACCCGGCACAGCCAGAAGAGGACTGGCCACCCCTCATAGCCTGGTTCCTCTCTAGGTTTATAATCTCCACCCGGCACAGCCAGAAGAGGACTGGCCACCCCTCATAGCCTGGTTCCTCTCTAGGTTTATAATCTCCACCCGGCACAGCCAGAAGAGGACTGGCCACCCCACATAGCCTGGTTCCTCTCTAGGTTTATAATCTCCACCCGCACAGCCAGAAGAGGACTGGCCACCCCTCATAGCCTGGTTCCTCTCTAGGTTTATAATCTCCACCGGCACAGCCAGAAGAGGACTGGGCACCCTCATAGCCTGGTTCCTCTCTAGGTTTATAATCTCCACCCGGCACAGCCAGAAGAGGACTGGCCACCCCTCATAGCCTGGTTCCTCTCTAGGTTTATAATCTCCACCCGGCACAGCCAGAAGAGGACTGGCCACCCTCATAGCCTGGTTCCTCTCTAGGTTTATAATCTCCACCCGGCACAGCCAGAAGAGGACTGGCCACCCCTCATAGCCTGGTTCCTCTCTAGGTTTATAATCTCCACCCGGCACAGCCAGAAGAGGACTGGCCACCCCTCATAGCCTGGTTCCTCTCTAGGTTTATAATCTCCACCCGGCACAGCCAGAAGAGGACTGGCCACCCCTCATAGCCTGGTTCCTCTCTCTAGGTTTATAATCTCCACCCGGCACAGCCAGAAGAGGACTAGCCACCCCTCATAGCCTGGTTCCTCTCTAGGTTTATAATCTCCACCCGGCACAGCCAGAAGAGGACTGGCCACCCCTCAGAGCCTGGTTCCTCTCTAGGTTTATAATCTCCACCCGACACAGCCAGAAGAGGACTGGCCACCCTCATAGCCTGGTTCCTCTCTAGGTTTATAATCTCCACCCGCACAGCCAGAAGAGGACTGGCCACCCTCATAGCCTGGTTCCTCTCTAGGTTTATAATCTCCACCCGGCACAGCCAGAAGAGGACTGGCCACCCCTCATAGCCTGGTTCCTCTCTAGGTTTATAATCTCCACCCGGCACAGCCAGAAGAGGACTGGCCACCCCTCATAGCCTGGTTCCTCTCTAGGTTTATAATCTCCACCCGGCACAGCCAGAAGAGGACTGGCCACCCCACATAGCCTGGTTCCTCTCTAGGTTTATAATCTCCACCCGGCACAGCCAGAAGAGGACTGGCCACCCCTCATAGCCTGGTTCCTCTCTCTAGGTTTATAATCTCCACCCGGCACAGCCAGAAGAGGACTGGCCACCCCTCATAGCCTGGTTCCTCTCTAGGTTTATAATCTCCACCCGGCACAGCCAGAAGAGGACTGGCCACCCTCATAGCCTGGTTCCTCTAGGTTTATAATCTCCACCCGGCACAGCCAGAAGAGGACTGGCCACCCCTCATAGCCTGGTTCCTCTCTAGGTTTATAATCTCCACCCGGCACAGCCAGAAGAGGACTGGCCACCCCTCATAGCCTGGTTCCTCTCTAGGTTTATAATCTCCACCCGGCACAGCCAGAAGAGGACTGGCCACCCTCATAGCCTGGTTCCTCTCTAGGTTTATAATCTCCACCCGGCACAGCCAGAAGAGGACTGGCCACCCCTCATAGCCTGGTTCCTCTCTAGGTTTATAATCTCCACCCGGCACAGCCAGAAGAGGACTGGCCACCCTCATAGCCTGGTTCCTCTCTAGGTTTATAATCTCCACCCGGCACAGCCAGAAGAGGACTGGCCACCCCACATAGCCTGGTTCCTCTCTAGGTTTATAATCTCCACCCGGCACAGCCAGAAGAGGACTGGCCACCCCTCATAGCCTGGTTCCTCTCTAGGTTTATAATCTCCACCCGGCACAGCCAGAAGAGGACTGGCCACCCCACAGAGCCTGGTTCCTCTCTAGGTTTATAATCTCCACCCGGCACAGCCAGAAGAGGACTGGCCACCCCTCATAGCCTGGTTCCTCTCTAGGTTTATAATCTCCACCCGGCACAGCCAGAAGAGGACTGGCCACCCCTCATAGCCTGGTTCCTCTCTAGGTTTATAATCTCCACCCGGCACAGCCAGAAGAGGACTGGCCACCCTCATAGCCTGGTTCCTCTCTAGGTTTATAATCTCCACCCGGCACAGCCAGAAGAGGACTGGCCACCCCTCATAGCCTGGTTCCTCTCTAGGTTTATAATCTCCACCCGGCACAGCCAGAAGAGGACTGGCCACCCCTCATAGCCTGGTTCCTCTCTAGGTTTATAATCTCCACCCGCACAGCCAGAAGAGGACTGGCCACCCCTCATAGCCTGGTTCCTCTCTAGGTTTATAATCTCCACCCGCACAGCCAGAAGAGGACTGGCCACCCCACATAGCCTGGTTCCTCTCTAGGTTTATAATCTCCACCCGGCACAGCCAGAAGAGGACTGGGCACCCCTCATAGCCTGGTTCCTCTCTAGGTTTATAATCTCCACCCGGCACAGCCAGAAGAGGACTGGCCACCCTCAGAGCCTGGTTCCTCTAGGTTTATAATCTCCACCCGCACAGCCAGAAGAGGACTGGCCACCCCTCATAGCCTGGTTCCTCTCTAGGTTTATAATCTCCACCCGGCACAGCCAGAAGAGGACTGGCCACCCCTCATAGCCTGGTTCCTCTCTAGGTTTATAATCTCCACCCGGCACAGCCAGAAGAGGACTGGCCACCCCTCATAGCCTGGTTCCTCTCTAGGTTTATAATCTCCACCCGGCACAGCCAGAAGAGGACTGGCCACCCCTCATAGCCTGGTTCCTCTCTAGGTTTATAATCTCCACCCGGCACAGCCAGAAGAGGACTGGCCACCCCACATAGCCTGGTTCCTCTCTAGGTTTATAATCTCCACCCGGCACAGCCAGAAGAGGACTGGCCACCCCTCATAGCCTGGTTCCTCTCTCTAGGTTTATAATCTCCACCCGGCACAGCCAGAAGAGGACTGGCCACCCCTCATAGCCTGGTTCCTCTCTAGGTTTATAATCTCCACCCGGCACAGCCAGAAGAGGACTGGCCACCCCTCATAGCCTGGTTCCTCTCTAGGTTTATAATCTCCACCCGGCACAGCCAGAAGAGGACTGGCCACCCCTCATAGCCTGGTTCCTCTCTAGGTTTATAATCTCCACCCGCACAGCCAGAAGAGGACTAGCCACCCTCATAGCCTGGTTCCTCTCTAGGTTTATAATCTCCACCCGGCACAGCCAGAAGAGGACTGGCCACCCCTCATAGCCTGGTTCCTCTCTAGGTTTATAATCTCCACCCGGCACAGCCAGAAGAGGACTGGCCACTAGCCTGGTTCCTCTCTACCCACCCGGCACAGCCAGAAGAGGACTCATAGCCTGGTTCCTCTCTAGGTTTATAATCTCCACCCGGCACAGCCAGAAGAGGACTGGCCACCCCACAGAGCCTGGTTCCTCTCTAGGTTTATAATCTCCACCCGGCACAGCCAGAAGAAGACTGGCCACCCCTCATAGCCTGGTTCCTCTCTAGGTTTATAATCTCCACCCGCACAGCCAGAAGAGGACTGGCCACCCTCATAGCCTGGTTCCTCTCTAGGTTTATAATCTCCACCCGGCACAGCCAGAAGAGGACTGGCCACCCCTCATAGCCTGGTTCCTCTCTAGGTTTATAATCTCCACCCGGCACAGCCAGAAGAGGACTGGCCACCCCTCATAGCCTGGTTCCTCTCTAGGTTTATAATCTCCACCCGGCACAGCCAGAAGAGGACTGGCCACCCTCATAGCCTGGTTCCTCTCTAGGTTTATAATCTCCACCCGGCACAGCCAGAAGAGGACTGGCCACCCCTCATAGCCTGGTTCCTCTCTAGGTTTATAATCTCCACCCGGCACAGCCAGAAGAGGACTGGCCACCCCACATAGCCTGGTTCCTCTCTAGGTTTATAATCTCCACCCGGCACAGCCAGAAGAGGACTGGGCACCCCTCATAGCCTGGTTCCTCTCTAGGTTTATAATCTCCACCCGGCACAGCCAGAAGAGGACTGGCCACCCCTCAGAGCCTGGTTCCTCTCTAGGTTTATAATCTCCACCCGACACAGCCAGAAGAGGACTGGCCACCCCTCATAGCCTGGTTCCTCTCTAGGTTTATAATCTCCACCCGGCACAGCCAGAAGAGGACTGGCCACCCCTCATAGCCTGGTTCCTCTCTAGGTTTATAATCTCCACCCGGCACAGCCAGAAGAGGACTGGCCAACCCTCATAGCCTGGTTCCTCTCTAGGTTTATAATCTCCACCCGGCACAGCCAGAAGAGGACTGGCCACCCCTCATAGCCTGGTTCCTCTCTAGGTTTATAATCTCCACCCGGCACAGCCAGAAGAGGACTGGCCACCCCACATAGCCTGGTTCCTCTCTAGGTTTATAATCTCCACCCGGCACAGCCAGAAGAGGACTGGCCACCCCTCATAGCCTGGTTCCTCTCTAGGTTTATAATCTCCACCCGGCACAGCCAGAAGAGGCCTGGTTCCTCTCTACTGGCCACCCCTCATAGCCTGGTTCCTCTCTAGGTTTATAATCTCCACCCGGCACAGCCAGAAGAGGACTGGCCACCCTCATAGCCTGGTTCCTCTCTAGGTTTATAATCTCCACCCGGCACAGCCAGAAGAGGACTGGCCACCCTCATAGCCTGGTTCCTCTCTAGGTTTATAATCTCCACCCGGCACAGCCAGAAGAGGACTGACCACCCTCATAGCCTGGTTCCTCTCTAGGTTTATAATCTCCACCCGGCACAGCCAGAAGAGGACTGGCCACCCCTCATAGCCTGGTTCCTCTCTAGGTTTATAATTCCACCCGGCACAGCCAGAAGAGGACTGGCCACCCTCATAGCCTGGTTCCTCTCTAGGTTTATAATCTCCACCCGGCACAGCCAGAAGAGGACTGGCCACCCCTCATAGCCTGGTTCCTCTCTAGGTTTATAATCTCCACCCGGCACAGCCAGAAGAGGACTGGCCACCCCACAGAGCCTGGTTCCTCTCTAGGTTTATAATCTCCACCCGCACAGCCAGAAGAGGACTGGCCACCCTCATAGCCTGGTTCCTCTCTAGGTTTATAATCTCCACCCGGCACAGCCAGAAGAGGACTGGCCACCCTCATAGCCTGGTTCCTCTCTAGGTTTATAATCTCCACCCGGCACAGCCAGAAGAGGACTGGCCACCCCTCATAGCCTGGTTCCTCTCTAGGTTTATAATCTCCACCCGGCACAGCCAGAAGAGGACTGGCCACCCCTCATAGCCTGGTTCCTCTCTAGGTTTATAATCTCCACCCGGCACAGCCAGAAGAGGACTGGCCACCCTCATAGCCTGGTTCCTCTCTAGGTTTATAATCTCCACCCGGCACAGCCAGAAGAGGACTGGCCACCCTCATAGCCTGGTTCCTCTCTAGGTTTATAATCTCCACCCGGCACAGCCAGAAGAGGACTGGCCACCCTCATAGCCTGGTTCCTCTCTAGGTTTATAATCTCCACCCGGCACAGCCAGAAGAGGACTGGCCACCCCACAGAGCCTGGTTCCTCTCTAGTTTCTTCCTAGGTTTTGGCCTTTCTTGGGAGTTTTTCCTAGCCACCGTGCTTCTACACCTGCATTGCTTGCTGTTTGGGGTTTTAGGCTGGGTTTCTGTACAGCACTTTGAGATATCAGCTGATGTACGAAGGGCTTTATAAATCAATTTGATTTGATTTGATTAAACCGAGGGTCAGGATAAAGATGGATCTGACGGCAGGAGTGAAGTTTTTTTGAGGGAAAAAGTGGACCTTTATCTTTTGGCTGATCCATTTGTGGTTTCAGGGTGGCGTGAAAACAGAGTTGGGTGCTATGGAATCGGTGAAGGTAACCAGAAGTGGTCTTGTTATAATTGTTGGTGTTTCTGCTGGACAGAGGCATCAGGCGCTCCGCGTTAAATGAATGGGGACAAGAGAGGTAAAATGATTTGCTCTCGAGGAAAGGGTGCCATTGAGAGCAGTGATTACTGGGTAAAATCTGAAAGTTTACCAACTGAAGGGGAAGATTCCCGGTGTTTGTGATTATTGTCGTTTGGTGCGACGCAGACAGGGTGGCGTGAGTGAGCTGGGGATCAGAAATGTCCCGTGTGAGAGAGAGGCAGGTTGAGGTTTCCGGGGTTAGAATAGTACAGAAGTTGTCGTATGCTGAGGCAGTGAAGAAAGTAGAGGAAGATGGGTCAAGGTGGAGGGATCCTGAGAGGAGTGGTGTGAGTAGTAGATCTGTACCAGTACAAGTGATATACAGTACCAGTCAAAAGTTTGGACACCTACTCATTCAAGGGTTTTTCTATATTTTTACTATTTTCTACATTGTAGAATAATAGTGAAGACATAAAAACTATGAAATAACACATATGGAATCATGTAGTAACCAAAAAAAGTGTTAAATCAAAATATATTTTATATTTGAGATTCTTCAAAATAGCCACCCTTTGCCTTGATGACAGCTTTGCACATTCTTGGAATTCTCTCAACCAGCTTCACCTGAAATGTGTTTCCTACAGTCTTGAAGGAGTTCCCACATATGCTGAGCACTTGTTGGCTGCTTTTCCTTCACTCTGTGGTCCAACTCATCCGAAACCATCTCAATTGGGTTGAGGTCAGGTGATTGTGGAGGCCAGGTCATCTGATGCAGTACTCCATCACTCTCTCAAAAAGCCCTTACACAGCCTGGAGGTGTGTTGGGTCATTTTCCTGTTGAAAAACAAAATGACAGTCCCACTAAGCGCAAACCAGATGGGATGGCGTATCGCTGCAGAATGCTGTGGCAGCCATGCTGGTTAAGTGTGCCTTGAATTCTAAATAAATCACAGACAGTGTCACCAGCAAAGCACCACCACACCATGCTTCACCTGGGAACCACACATGCAGAGATCTTCCATTCATCTGCTCTGCTTCTCAAAGATATGTCAGTTGGAACCAAAAATCTCTCATTTGGACTCAAAATGGAAAAAGAATACAGATTTCCCCCACTCTAATGTCCATCGCTTGTGTTTCTTGGTCCAAACAAGTCTCTTCTTATTGGTGTCTTTTAGTAGTGGTTTCTTTGCAGAAATTCAACCATGAAGGCCTGATTCCCTCAGTCTCCTCTGAACAGTTGATGTTGAGATGTCTGTTACTTGAACTCTGGGGAGCATTTATTTGGGCTACAATTTCTGATGCTTGTAACTAATGAACTTATCCTCTGCAGCAGAAGTAACTATGGGTCTTCCTTTCCTGTAGCGGTCCTCATGAGAGCCAGTTTCATCATAGCGCTTGATGGTTTTTGCGACTGCAATTGAAGAAACTTTCAAAGTTGTTAAAATTTTCCGGATTGACCGACCTTCATGTCTTTAAGTAATGATGGACTGTCATTTCTCTTCGCCTATTTGAGCTGTTCTTGCCATAATATGGACTTGGTCTTTTACCAAATAGGGTTATCTTCTGTATACCAGCCCTACCTTGTCACAACACAACTGATTGGCACAAACACATTAAGAAGGAAATACATTCCACAAATGAATTAACACCTGTTAATTGAAATGCATTCCAGGTGACTTCCTCATGAAGCTGGTTGAGAGAATGCCAAGAGTGTGCAAAGCTGTCATCAAGGCAAAAGGTGGCTACTTTGAATAACCTAAAATAACATATTTTGGTTTGTTTAACACTTTTTTTGGTTACTACAGGATTCCATATGTGTTATTTCATAGTTTTGATGTCTTCACTATTATTCTACAATATAGAAAATAGTAAAAATATAAAGAAAACACCTGGAATGAGTAGGTGTGTCCAAACTTTTGACTGGTACTTTATGCTTCGGAAAGATTGGATTTTTAGCATTTATAGTCTTGGTTATCAATTATACTGCAGGGTTGGAACGTAAGTCACAGAAAATTGTGGTTGTTGTGGCAAATAAAGAGAGGTATTTGGGTGTGCGAGACTTGACGTCAGAAGAGATACTGGGTGTTTTATGTGGTAGTGTCCCATCTTTTCAGGCTGTTGGCTTGAGGTAGAATTGCATATATTTAAAATAGTGGACTAGGGTGATGGAGTTTAGTGATAGATGGTAGTGTAGTTGTTGATTGATATTTTTCAAGCAAAGTATAAGGGAGTTATCCTCCAGTCCGGTAGGTGGCGGTAATGACATTTATCGCCAACCACCGTTACACCACATCGAAGAACTGCGGTATTGGGCAACACGCCATCTTAAACCCCCCACATGTATTTAATTGGTTGAAAAGTGCGACCCCCCCTCAAGACTAGGTTCTCGTTTCAGGCGTTTAATTAACGTCTACTAAGTTACCCAAATATATGCAATGGCATTAACTAGTCTACTAACGTTAACTAGTTAGCAGCAAGCCCAAGACAGTCGGTCATTGCAAGAACATTGGGGGGGAAATCCAGTTGAATATTTAACCGCGTTTTCAAACATTTAGTAAATATCTTATTCTTAACCACGTATGTGGTGCTATGTGCTCCCCCAAAACGTTTGTAATTTCGCAATCCATCGGCCACTGAATGGATGCCAATAGCAATGTGCTAACTAGTCAATAACTCATACCGACCCTGATTTCCTTCCGAAACACCACGTGAACCGTGTCCTAAACCACGACATTTGGACATAAAAGTAATAAAACACAAGAATACCTGTACACCCAAGCCGTGTCCAGGTCAAACTCCGGGCCCCGGACACTGAAAGACGGACGGCGGCTCTGAACATGATGAAGGGTCAAACAGCTAAAGGAGACTTGGCGGAACAACGTGGTTGTCACTCGTTAAGACAGCCAATAAGAAAACAATTGGCTATATCGTAAAAAATATTAAAAACAAAAAAATATATATATATTTTTTTGTATTAATTTAATCTAAGGCATAAGACTAGCAGTGTGGTTAGGTTTCAAATCAGATTTTTAGAAGAGAAATTGTAGAAATGGGCGAGGTTTATAACTTTGTGGCTGTGGTAACTAGTGACGACTTCAAGGACGTTAGCTAGCAGCTGAAGACCGAACCATGAGCATGCACAAGAGGGGGGGTTGCACGTTATCATAACATACATTACATTTATTTAGCATTTTAGCATCATTTTATGAGACATTTTTCCTAAACTACTGAAGTATAATTTAGGGGTTTACTAGTTGTTCCTAACCCACTACACCTTTTATAATCTATTCTAGAGCCTAAACTTTTACTCAAAAGCAATCTCTTCCAGTTGTCTCCTCACTTTCCTCTGTTTCTCTGTTGTGTCTAACAGGAGCACAGAGTAGATGGAACTCAAGTTTCTTTCAAGTTGAGGGAGTCGAGGGGAACAGGTGGTTCTCCATACAGGTTCTCTTGGCTTCAGGACCAGGCAATATGTATGAACAAGGACTGTAGAGTATCTCTCCTCCTGCTGTTTTCTTCTCTTTCTCCGTGGCGGCATACAGGTGTGGCGTACAGCTCTGTGCATCTCTACTGCCCTCCTGAGACCTAGAGGTACCGGCACTCTGGAACCAAAAAGGGCTTTGGCTTTTCTGGGTCAGTGGTATTGACAACAGTTGTGTTTTGCGGAGTTCGAGCTGTGGTCGAGGTTGAATTTTCACACTGTCACATAGCGTCACTGGGGGCTGATACCTAGGAGGCTGGTACCCTTGGGGTTGGTAGCTAGGATCATGCTGGGTTTCTGGGGGCTGATACCTAGGAGGCTGGTACCCTTGGGGTTGGTAGCTAGGATCATGCTGGGTTTCTGGGGGCTGATACCCAGGAGGCTGGTACCCTTGGGGTTGGTAGCTAGGATCATGCAGGGTTTCTGGGGGCTGATACCCAGGAGGCTGGTACCCTTGGGGTTGGTAGCTAGGATCATGCAGGGTTTCTGGGGGCTGATACCCAGGCTCACTTGGGTCCAATGGGTGTTTGGAGAGCAGGATACTGATAGCAGGAACAGTCTTATGAACAGTCATCCTGGACCTGGGTGTCATGTCAGTCTCCTGACTCTCCCACACCTCACTCACAGTCTTGTAGTGGAGCTTGGATAACTGGTGTAGTCCTCCCAGTTTCCGTTTCAGGATCTCAACACATGTTATGGTTTTGGTGATCCCTTTTCCGGATCCAGTGAAAACCACCTGTCTCACTCTCAGCCCGGTCCGGGTCTGACTCCGGCCAATGTCCATGACTCCCTCTCCTTGCCTCTTCCCCATGTGAATCCTGTCCACTGTCACTCCCTCTTTCACACTCAGCATTGTCTGAATCTGACTCCCATCCACTTCCTGTTCCTCCCTCTGCATACGAGCCATTACAAATCCCAAGAGGTTTCGGATCTTGCTCCCTTCCTTCACTCTCATTTCGAGCACGCCTGCTGCCAATCCAAGGATTGGACAGGCAGTGGGTTCATCTGTGGTGCAGACTCTCCTGAAGCCGCTCTGGCCACCCAGTTGAGGCAATGAGGAAGAGGATGAAGAAATGGAAGGCAGTTCTGTGGTCGTTCTAGGGAACGCAGACTGGATTGGTTTCATACTGGTAAAAGTACATGTAGTCATGGTGGGTGAGATGCTACTGCTTTGTTAGAGGGGGGGGTCGGCAACAGGACAAAACCGGCCCACAAGTGATTTTTTTGTTGTTGTTGCCCCCCCAAAGTCTTAAGTAAAAATAAAATAAAATGTTTTTAAGTATTTTAATTTTTTTCAGGATTTTTGTTTTTTGGGGGGGATTAAAAAAGACAGTAAAATCAATGTAATCAAAGTAGGAAATTATTGTTATTTTCAAATAAAATCTCTATTTGGGTTTAGTTGTGGTCAATTTGTAATGTACAAATTATTATAATTATGTTCCGACCCCCCAACCATCCGCTCCAACAAAAATCGTCCCCCAGCTGAATCTAGTTGCCTACCCCTGTGTTAGAGGGTCCCTCACCTTCCATTTGCTGTGATTCCAGTCCTTTTCTAATCCTTTGAAAAATGTCAGTTTTTAAAAGCTGAATTCTATTAAATCCCTTTTTTTTTGGTTTTCAGGAAGCTACGACGACGATGATAATCTTCCTCCTTCTCCAAACCACTGGACGAGATGGAAATAAGTTTACCTCCGACTTCGACTGATGCTGGGGTTTGTCTGTAAGGTTTATCTCCTGTTCTGACTGATGCTGGGGTAAGTTGTAGCACAGAGAGAGAACGAGAGGAGGAGAGAGAGAGAGAGAGAGAGAGACATTCCATTGGCTGTCCTATCGTGTGTGTGTGTGTGTGTGTGTGTGTGTGTGTGTGTGTGTGTGTGTGTGTGTGTGTGTGTCTGTCTGTGAGTTTGAACATGCCTGATTAAACATCGTTTTTAATATGATGCAATGAGGCATTAAAACAAGACTAAGCTGTGGAAACATGAAGGAAGAGATGGTACCTAGTCATGTATTACACTGTCTCTCAATTGGGTTGTCAAAAACAAGGCAGACACCTGGCTGGAAGAACCTGCAGTTAATGAGTAAAAGACAGTTCAGAGAGGTATTGTGTATTTCTTTTCCACCGCTTTGGCAGCATGATAACATGAAAGACATAAGATCATTTGGAAGTCATTAAAATATGAACAGCTGACATAGCCTATGGTTAGTAGGTCTCCTACACACACACACACACACACACACACACACATACAGACACAGAGAGAGAGAGGGCCATCTGGTGTTGGGGAAATGACTGCCTGGAGGATCTCTTTTTGAGGGGAGGGGAACACAGGGGGAGTGTGGTGAACAACTCAGCAGTCCCCATCCTCATCACACCTCATAGCCCTCACTGCTGAATGACCCAGAAAAGGAAAGTAGTTTGGCACATTAAAACAGGGAAGTTTTCTTATCAATTATTAAGATGATTGCACTCAAGTTCATTGTTTTAATATGATTGGAAGTAAGAGCCCAGAAAAAGGTAAGATAGATCTTTGTCAGAACATACGACCCTTTCATATTTCTCTGTTGTGACGGGGAACCTGCCTATCACCTCACCTCCCCTTGTGTTTATCTACACAATAGCCACCCTGATTCTCCTGCTCCCTCATCCCAGAGTAGTAGAGTGATTTGACATGAGGCAGCTGCTGAAGAGCGCATATGGAACCATTGCAGTGTTATAATGCTGAATTTCTGCCTCACAGAATGCACGGACCCATCTCCCCAGACAGCCAATCACTGTCTCTCACACTGAGCACAAACATTCAGTCCCCTGGAGAGAACAGGCAAAAGCAGAATCACACAGCACAGCTGCCGACACGTCTGTATCTGCCTCTTGTGGACATTGATGGCACTCCGCTGTGCTGTGAAATTGAAGCACTCGGGTGATGTCACCTGCCCTACACTCTGCATAACAGCCTGCAGTGCTGAGCAGCCCCACCTTGTGGCAAAATAATGAAATGGTTCAGTATTTTTGTTTGCCAACGTGTTTGACAACGACCATAGGAGTTGACAAGACAGCATAGAAACCAGGCTAATATGACATTGATTAGACCTGTGTGGGGCTTCCGGTAGATACTGTAGGTAGTTGCCATACTAGGTAGGTAGTTGAGGATAGGTCCTGGCCATACTAGGTAGGTAGTTGAGGATAGGTCCTGGCCATACTAGGTAGGTAGTTGAGGATAGGTCCTGTCCATACTAGGTAGGTAGTTGAGGATAGGTCCTGTCCATACTAGGTAGGTAGTTGAGGATAGGTGAGGATAGGTCCTGGCCATACTAGGTAGGTAGGTGAGGATAGGTCCTGTCCATACTAGGTAGGTAGTTGAGGATAGGTGAGGATAGGTCCTGGCCATACTAGGTAGGTAGTTGAGGATAGGTCCTGTCCATACTAGGTAGGTAGTTGAGGATAGGTGAGGATAGGTCCTGGCCATACTAGGTAGGTAGTTGAGGATAGGTCCTGGCCATACTAGGTAGGTAGTTGAAGATAGGTCCTGGCCATACTAGGTAGGTAGTTGAGGATAGGTCCTGTCCTATACTAGGTAGGTAGTTGAGGATAGGTGAGGATAGGTCCTGGCCATACTAGGTAGGTAGTTGAGGATAGGTCCTGGCCATACTAGGTAGGTAGTTGAAGATAGGTCCTGGCCATACTAGGTAGGTAGTTGAGGATAGGTCCTGTCCATACTAGGTAGGTAGTTGAGGATAGGTGAGGATAGGTCCTGGCCATACTAGGTAGGTAGTTGAGGATAGGTAAGGATAGGTTCTGGCCATACTAGGTAGGTAGTTGAGGATAGGTGAGGATAGGTCCTGTCCATACTAGGTAGGTAGGTGAGGATAGGTCCTGTCCATACTAGGTAGGTAGTTGAGGATAGGTGAGGATAGGTCCTGGCCATACTAGGTAGGTAGTTGAGGATAGGTCCTGTCCATACTAGGTAGGTAGTTGAGGATAGGTGAGGATAGGTCCAGGCCATACTAGGTAGGTAGTTGAGGATAGGTCCTGTCCATACTAGGTAGGTAGTTGAGGATAGGTGAGGATAGGTCCTGTCCATACTAGGTAGGTAGGTGAGGATAGGTCCTGTCCATACTAGGTAGGTAGTTGAGGATAGGTGAGGATAGGTCCTGTCCATACTAGGTAGGTAGGTGAGGATAGGTCCTGTCCATACTAGGTAGGTAGTTGAGGATAGGTGAGGATAGGTCCTGGCCATACTAGGTAGGTAGTTGAGGATAGGTCCTGTCCATACTAGGTAGGTAGTTGAGGATAGGTGAGGATAGGTCCTGGCCATACTAGGTAGGTAGTTGAGGATAGGTCCTGTCCATACTAGGTAGGTAGTTGAGGATAGGTGAGGATAGGTCCTGTCCATACTAGGTAGGTAGGTGAGGATAGGTCCTGTCCATACTAGGTAGGTAGTTGAGGATAGGTGAGGATAGGTCCTGTCCATACTAGGTAGGTAGGTGAGGATAGGTCCTGTCCATACTAGGTAGGTAGTTGAGGATAGGTGAGGATAGGTCCTGTCCATACTAGGTAGGTAGGTGAGGATAGGTCCTGTCCATACTAGGTAGGTAGTTGAGGATAGGTGAGGATAGGTCCTGGCCATACTAGGTAGGTAGTTGAGGATAGGTGAGGATAGGTCCTGGCCATACTAGGTAGGTAGTTGAGGATAGGTAAGGATAGGTTCTGGCCATACTAGGTAGGTAGTTGAGGATAGGTCCTGTCCATACTAGGTAGGTAGTTGAGGATAGGTCCTGTCCATACTAGGTAGGTAGTTGAGGATAGGTGAGGATAGGTCCTGGCCATACTAGGTAGGTAGTTGAGGATAGGTGAGGATAGGTCCTGGCCATACTAGGTAGGTAGGTGAGGATAGGTCCTGTCCATACTAGGTAGGTAGTTGAGGATAGGTGAGGATAGGTTCTGGCCATACTAGGTAGGTAGTTGAGGATAGGTCCTGTCCATACTAGGTAGGTAGGTGAGGATAGGTCCTGTCCATACTAGGTAGGTAGTTGAGGATAGGTGAGGATAGGTCCTGGCCATACTAGGTAGGTAGTTGAGGATAGGTCCTGGCCATACTAGGTAGGTAGTTGAGGATAGGTGAGGATAGGTCCTGGCCATACTAGGTAGTTGGTTGAGGATAGGTAAGGATAGGTTCTGGTCATACTAGGTAGGTAGTTGAGGATAGGTGAGGATAGGTCCTGTCCATACTAGGTAGGTAGGTGAGGATAGGTCCTGTCCATACTAGGTAGTTAGTTGAGGATAGGTGAGGATAGGTCCTGGCCAGACTAGGTAGGTAGTTGAGGATAGGTCCTGTCCATACTAGGTAGGTAGTTGAGGATAGGTGAGGATAGGTCCTGGCCATACTAGGTAGGTAGTTGAGGATAGGTCCTGTCCATACTAGGTAGGTAGTTGAGGATAGGTGAGGATAGGTTCTGGCCATACTAGGTAGGTAGTTGAGGATAGGTCCTGGCCATACTAGGTAGGTATTTGAGGATAGGTCCTGGCCATACTAGGAAGGTAGTTGAGGATAGGTCCTGGCCATACTAGGTAGGTAGGTGAGAATAGTTGAGGATAGGTCCTGGCCATACTAGGTAGATAGTTGAGGATAGGGCCTGGCCATACTAGGTAGGTAGTTGAGGATAGGTGAGGATAGGTCCTGGCCATACTAGGTAGGTAGTTGAGGATAGGTTCTGGCCATACTAGGAAGATA
>NC_088404.1:8292214-8379714 GCF_034236695.1 Oncorhynchus nerka
AGTATTTATAGAATAGCACCCAGTGGGCAGTCAGCCTGAATGTGGTGCACAGACACCTTTGGGGAAATGAGAGGAATGGGAGGAACATGTAAGACTATGCTTTGAGTGGCACACTATGTTCCTATCATGCCACACGTCATGCCACACCACATGCCACACATCATGCCACACATCATGCCACACCACATGCCACACATCATGCCACACCTCATGCCACACATCATGCCACACCACATGCCACACATCATGCCACACGTCATGCCACACATCATGCCACACATCATGCCACACCACATGCCACACATCATGCCACACGTCATGCCACACATCATGCCACACCACATGCCACACATCATGCCACACGTCATGCCACACGTCATGCCACAAATCATGCCATGCCACATAGAACCCTCCTCCAGCAAGCTGTGGTCCATCTGTGGTAACTGACTCCACTCCCCCTCCCCCCCCAAAAGAAAAATAAGTAGGTCATTTTGTTAATGACCTGGGGTGTATATTTCAAGTGGGGACACACAGACAGTATAGTTTTTACTATTGACCAGGGCCTCTGTATTGAAAAGACACGCAGACATACAGCGCGTTGCTATTCATTTACAGTACCGTCTTATGAAATGTACAATGTCATGTCCATTCAGCAGCAGATTTACTGACGTTGGCCCATAGGGGTATATGGTTATTACATAACTACACAGATTTATAGTAAGCCATTGGCCAGACCTGGGTTCAAATGCTATTTGGAATCATTTTAAATACTTTAGCTGTTCTTGACTGAGCTTTTCTGGCGCAATGGAACCAATAGAAGAGTCCCAGAAGTGCAAACCACGCCCACCTGACACTCCAGGCAGGCTTATGTAATAGCTCAACTTATTTGAAAGATTGATAGTTATGCCCACTTCCCACACAGTATAGCATCCTTTACTGTATTGTCCTACTGTATAGTCCTGTATGGTAATGATGCAGTGGTTCCCAACCTGTTTTTGAACTGTGGCACACCTTGATGGGATACAACATGTCCCTATTGATTTGTATAGTTTATTATTACTATTTATATAGTGGTAATGACCTACAAGCCATCTGATCCACACTGCAAACCATCTAGGTTCTGGTGACAAACGGTGTTATTAAATAGAGTTTATTTTAAATATTATTTATAGTTTTAATAGTTCCTTACTCATGATGGTTAATTTGTGTGTACCTATTTAAAAGCGTCGTCTCGCAAATCTGCCCAGAAAAAAACCCTCAATTGTAGCTCTGGTAAAATAGGTATTTAATTTCGAACCGCTTGGGCTACAGACAAGTGGGGTTTCTGCATTGTAAAAGTGTAACCACGGATACAAAGCCATGCTCCGTTTGTTTCTATGGCAGAGGGCTGTAGTATAGCTAAGTTCAGAGCCATATTAAGAAATACTGTAACTGACTTCTGGCTAAGCCTAATCAGACTTGAATGTGCTAATGATTTTCAGACAAATCAAAATGAAACATATGACTTTGCTAACAAATGATTGCTCTATTCAAAATTATAACAAACTAATTTGCAGCATTACCGCAAAAAAAAATGGAAGGCGGAAGGTGGAGAAGTGAGGAACTTGTCTGTCGGCCCTGCATTAAAGACCAAAATTGGTTAAAGAAAATTGTGATGAATAAAAAAGTATTCTGGTCCATTACTCCAATTAGGGGAGTGATGATAGGGCTAGGGGGATCGGAGAATATGGGGGATTGGAAATGATGCAGACAATTACGTTGATAGGAGCCACACTCTATCTCCACTAGTAAAGCTCATCTACCTGTGCCCACAAATGAGACAAATGCATAGAGATAGATAAGAGGACTCAGCGTAGCCTAGTGGTTAGAGCGTTGGACTAGTAACCGGAAGGTTGCGAGTTCAAACCCCCGAGCTGACAAGGTACAAATCTGTCGTTCTGCCCCTGAACAGGCAGTTAACCCACTGTTCCCAGGCCGTCATTGAAAATAAGAATGTGTTCTTAACTGACTTGCCTGGTTGAATAAAGGTAAAAAAAAAAAAAATCTTCATATCTGTGCCCTCAAATGAGACAAATGCATAGAGATAGATAAGAGGACTCATCTTCATATCTGTGCCATTATAGCGTATGTGACAGCATTGGCAGCGCTATTGAGGCTACAACCCATAGGAATCCCCACCCAGATGACGACGTTAATAACTACTTTAAAATGGTGGAAGCCCTCAATGGCACTGCCCATACTAAAATGGCCCTTTGGCCGCTAGAGGCCTCTATTATTCTCTATGGGGTGACCCTATAACCATCCAATCATTAGGGAACATATTCTCTACATACAAATGTAACCACAGCCTGAGCACGCCAGACTTGAATCAACGATACAGATGTAACCACGTGCTATTTGATGTTTTAATCTGACCAGCACTGGTACTTGCAATTCAAAATTACATGTGCATTCTACAGGTCACGTTTCCTCAAGGCACACAAATGTGCCACAGCACACTGGTTGGGAACCACTGCAGTATACAGTAGAATAGCCCATGCTTATTTGTATGTTCGGTATGAGTGCAATTCATCGACTGGGCACCTGTACTTTTCACTTTTGGTTTTTATTTTTATATATTTATTATTTATTGTGATAAAAATGTCAAAGTAAAGCAAGCGACCAATGTCAAAACACATTCAAACTACTTTTTGATTACAAAAGTTTATTTTCACAATAATAGTGTTTTGACTTAGACTAATTTGGGGATTTTTAGGCTGTCCAGACAATATTTTCTATACTACAAAATCCATAAAACAGACCAGGAAAACGCACCCCCTGCTCAGCTCTAGTCTCGACAACACGAACTACTACCTTTAGTTGAACTCACTATCCATGGTGTCGTTTGCAAACATACCTCCAGTTCATATTTAAAGTAGCACAGGGAAGCTTTCTGATTTGTCAACTAGAAGGCCCTAGAACGCTTGTATTTATTTTTTATGTAACGTTCCTCTCTGCTGGTGAAAATTAAGTCTATAATCCCCCGAAATACTCGTAGACTTTAATATATATCATACTAAATACATATTTTTTATCAATACTTAAACATTTGGTGTACAATTAACGGATTATAACTGGAATATCGTCATTACCGTTTCGCCCTATAGTCACCCCACGTGACATCGGAGGGATACCCTATGTTCGGCTGGGGAAGTAGTCCCGGTCAGTTGGGGGGGTTATCTTTCGCCAGAGCTCGGCTGGGGGGCGCATTGGTCCCTGCAACGTTCACCCGGTAGGTGAGTCACTGCGTCCTCATCTGGAAATGGTCAACTTTACATTTATCATAAGATGGACAATTATTGCTAAATAATATTTGACATAGTTAATTACATTGTTCTATCAGTTTTGGTTATATAAAAGTTGTAATAGACTTATAACTATTGATTGTTACTTTACTTCCATTACGTTTTGAATCAAATTGTTATGGTGTGATATGGGGTATTTAGTTGTATATTTCAGTCTGAATAGCCTATTTGTGCACAATTAAAAGTAATGACAACTACTTATACCTGTGATCCAAATTTTTACAGTGAAATAATAGGGTTTGTTTCATGCATTGGGATACCTACATGACTGAAACTGAGCTACATTAAGCAAAACAATTTGGTTTTTGACATAATTAATTGACTTAATTGTAAGTCGCTCTGGATAAGAGTGTCTGCTAAATGACTCAAATTAAATAATACATTTTTATTTGACATGCACTGACACCATCCTGTCATCCTCAATGTTCCTCCTCTACTATAGCAACAACAAATACATTAATTAATCTATACTTCCTGTAAGTCAAAGAGCCAGGAACAATTTTACTATTTTAATGACATTGTATTCAGACGCTTATCTTTTGATACGGTGTGCTAATAAACCACTGTTCAGTTTCACTAGAGCTGTAGGTGACATAGCCCGACCACTCGGTGTGCATTACTAAACCACTATTGAGCTCCTGAAATCATAGCTCTATAATTCAATATCCTCGTAGAGTAAAAAATAAAATCCTATAGAATGGAACCCACTTGGATGTTGTTGTTTTTTTCTCTCCAAACTTGTGAATGAATCGATGTGTCACTGAAAGTCTGCTCACGCCAGTGACTGTGTTACGCAGATAATGTAGCTCTTCTTATAGGCGACAGTCTGCTACGGTTTTTATCTACGAGGAAAAAGGAGTAGCACTTTAGCAGTTGATAGCTGGACTGGTGTCACGATACATGTCAGGTTCTCTATGATAGATGGGATTGTGTCACGGTACATGTCAGGTTCTCTATGATAGATGGGATTGTGTCACGGTACATGTCAGGTTCTCTGTGATAGATGGGATTGTGTCACGGTACATGTCAGGTTCTCTATGATAGATGGGATTGTGTCACGGTACATGTCAGGTTCTCTATGATAGATGGGTTGTGTCACGGTACATGTCAGGTTCTCTTAAGATATTTATGCCAACCTATGTGTATAATGTTGCTCTGACTAGTTAATTAATAATTTTGAGGTTGAAAATAATATCCCCCAACGTTGAATTAATATGTGATATTTGCAAAATCCTTTTTTGACAACTCAAGTTTCCCACCAAACTGTGAGAACCACCTCCTACAAAAAGTGGCCACTGGCCAGTTCCTCTTCAAGAGCCTATGCCCCTGGTCATTATGGGTGACTGGAATGTGGGGGCGTTATCTGGGTGTGCCTGTCCGCATGTGTGTGTGTGTGTGCAGTCACGCAGTCACACATGCTCTCATTGTTGCGGTCCTAGTTTGGTGGTGCTGCTACAGTGTGTGTGGCCAGCTGGCCAACTGAGTCCCTATCCCCTTCAGGCTGAACTTCCAGAGCCACTGTCAGTTGAGTTGGTGCACCTCTAACGTTGTAATAAAACCTCTATTACAATATTCACAATCAATTAATCAGTAACTCAAGCGGAGTTGAGGTAAATTGATGATAATTTATTATGAATAATCTGAAATGTTCCAGGTTTTCATTCTCTTTCACAGTATAAAGTGAACCCGAAAACTTCAGCTAGTCCATGTTCCATTGCTACAGTATGTCTCTAGCATTAATATGCTATGTCTGTTGGTAGGTAGCATGGCAGTGCAAAGATCTAGTGTCAAAGCCTGATTCAGTGGGATAGACTCAGAGCAGCTGTGTAAGCCAAGTGACACACACACACACACACACACACACACACACACACACACACACACACACACACACACACACACACACACACACACACACACACTATAAATAGACTTGGCATGAAAAATGATATCAAGACCTCTCCAACCTCTAACTTTCAGGAGTATCTAGAGAGGCTTGGTTCAATATGTCAGAGGTGGTTGTAGAACATTAACCCAGTGTCAAAAGATCTCCTCAACACCTCTATTCTCGCTCTCTCTCTCTCTCTCTCTAGGATTTCTCAGATACCGATCCAATCATGTCTAAAGGAAAGGATATGGGCTCTGCCTTCATCCAGACGCAGCAGCTCCACGCTGCCATGGCCGACACTTTCCTGGAGCACATGTGTCTTCTGGACATCGACTCCGAGCCAGCCGTGGCTCGCAACACCGGAATCATCTGCACCATCGGTACAGCTCAGCAACACCCCTCCTCATTAGTCAACAACACCCTTCCTCATTACTCACACCGCCCTCACTCCCTTCACTATTCACTACTTCCTCACCTCACTGCCCAACCTTACCTCACCCCTCATGGCTTCTCACTCCCTCACCACTGAACACCCTCACTACAATACTCTACCCAACATCCTGTATACACATGTATTTTGTGTGAGGTGTGCCTACAGAAGGCCACAGAACTTTCACAGTAGGGGTATATCCCTCCAAAATACTTCACAGTAGGGGTATATCCCTCCAAAATACTTCACAGTAGGGGTATATCCCTCCAAAATACTTCACAGTAGGGGTATATCCCTCCAAAATACTTCACAGTAGGAGTATATCCCTCCAAAATACTTCACAGTAGGGATATATCCCTCCAAAACCTTCACAGTAGGGATATATCCCTCCAAAATCTTCACAGTAGGGGTATATGCCTCCAAAACCTTAACATTATTCCTCTATAAGCTTTGCTTGTCTTCTTGTCCACATGCAGGACCCGCCTCCCGATCAGTGTCCATGGCCAAGGAGATGATCAAATCTGGGATGAACATTGCAAGAATGAACTTCTCTCACGGAACTCATGAGGTCAGTAGTAGGACTACACTAGTACTGAAGAGACAGGACACTAGTACTGAAGATACAGGACACTAGTACTGAAGGGAAAGGACACTAGTACTGAAGGGAAAGGACACTAGTACTGAAGGGAAAGGACACTAGTACTGAAGAGACAGGACACTAGTACTGAAGAGACAGGACACTAGTACTGAAGAGACAGGACACTAGTACTGAAGAGACAGGACACTAGTACTGAAGAGACAGGACACTAGTACTGAAGAGACAGGACACTAGTACTGAAGAGACAGGACACTAGTACTGAAGAGACAGGACACTAGTACTGAAGAGACAGGACACTAGTACTGAAGGGAAAGGACACTAGTACTGAAGGGAAAGGACACTAGTACTGAAGGGAAAGGACACTAGTACTGACGCCACCACAGCTGTTCTAGGATTTAGACTAGTGCTGAATTCCAAACGGACCCCATAGCCCTTACTCCCTGGCAACTCATGTTAGTCTGAAAGGATAGGTGAAAGCAATATGATGACATTCACTCAGCCGAATATAAAGACCAGTTTGGATGTTGGCTTACTATGACCTATGACCTTTAGTGAGTCTGCAGTACCAGCCATCCTCATACTATGACCTTTAGTGAGTTTGCAGTACAAGCCATCCTCATACTATGACCTTTAGCGAGTTTGCAGTACAAGCCATCCTCATCCTATAACCTTTAGTGAGTTTGCAGTACCAGCCATCCTCATCCTATAACCTTTAGTGAGTTTGCAGTACCATCCACCCTCATCCTATAACCTTTAGTGAGTCTGCAGTACCAGCCACCCTCATCCTATAACCTTTAGTGAGTCTGCAGTACCAGCCACCCTCATCCTATAACCTTTAGTGAGTCTGCAGTACCAGCCATCCTCATTGTGACATTATCACTGTACCATTCAAATGTCAGTCTGTAAGCTGATCTGAACGCTCTTACGTGCACTTTAGTGGCTCCTCCTCCAACCTCCTCTTCCTCTTCCCCCTCCTCCAACCTCCTCCCCCTCCTCTTCCCCCTCCTCCTCTTCCCCCTCCTCCTCTTCCCCCTCTTCCTCTTCCCCCTCCTCCTCCAACCTCCTCCTCCTCCAGTCTGTCTTCTACTGCTGCCAGATGGCAGTCAGGGTTCTGGGGTTCACACTACTGACCTCTCCCCTTTAAAAGTCATGTGTTTTTGACCTGTTTCACCCTGGCAGGGTCGGGAGTGCACCCCCTAAACCATACAGCAGTATTAGATATCGAAGCGATACGTTTGATATTTGAATTCGTTGCCCCTTTTCAAAGGTCATCAGTACTGTTAATTGCTTGTCCGAAGAAGACGTTCTACTCTGAAGTTCAGTACTGTATCTATGTATCGGCACTAGATGACGTTTCGTGTACATGTGTATCAAAGTTATAATTAGGTCAGGATCTCCCAGTCCATTCCGCGATTACTTCCATGACTGGACATTTTGCCTCAGGCCAGAAATAATGCACGCAATTCCATCGAACAAGTACTCGGCCTGCTGATTGGTTGACTCGTTGAATCAGGTGAGCTAGTTCTAGGGCTAGAGATAAAACGTGATGGTATGTCAAGGGTTAGCAATCTGACGCCGTAGGAGCCTACAGCCATGTCACAGGGCAAGTGTGGTGGCACCATTTTTAGCGTCTGTTTGGGAATGCTACTGGTGCATGAGAACTAAGATAGACAGAGCAACTCCCATTGGCAGGAACTTCTGACAGACATCTTCGGATCTTCTGAACTTATGTTTGTTTTACATGGCATCTGTCATGTGTTGAGGTCAGAGACATTATCAGAAGGGCAAAAGGAAACTCGACCTGGTCGGAGTAGATGGTCGGAGTAGATGTAAATAGCCACGTCTCAGGTTCTCGCAGAACGTGTTTAGATGGACCAGGAGCTAACGCTAAGCTACTTGGCTACGCTAACGCTAAGCTACTTGGCTACGCTAAAATGGCTATGCTACGTGGCTACGCTAAAATAGCTAAGACTTTGCTATTCTAAAATACCCCAAAGATAAAACATTTTTTTAAATCATTACATTTCAACATGGCTAATTGTCCTATGTCTGTCTACTATAGAGCACTGTTAAGTGAGTGTCATTGAGTCTCTGAGTCTGTCTCTCTCCTATAGGCAGAACCAGAAGCTAGCTAACACTACTTAGTTATATTCTATGTGGCTATGCTACTTGGCTAACATACTTGGTTATATGCTACATGTTTACATTCTACATGGCTAATCTACTTGGCTAACACTACTTGGTTTTCCTACTTGGCGAATCTACATGGTTATATGCTACGTGGTTATGCTACGTGGCTATGCTACGTGGCTATGCTACGTGGCTATGCTATGTGGCATATTAAATTGCACTTTGCCAGCTTCTACTTAGTACTGTTGAGTGAATGTCGTTGGGCTTTCAACACTGATATACCAGGAGGCAGTGAGCATTTAATGGATGTACAGTGCCTTGGGAAAGTATTCAGACCCCTTGATTTGTCCGCATTTGGTTACGTTACAGCCTTGTTCTAAAATGGATTAAATAAAAAATATATATCCTCATCAATCTACACACAATACCCCTATAATTTACTAAGTAAAATGAGGTTTTTAGACATTTTTGCAAAAAAATATATATCCTCATCAATCTACACACAATACCCCTATAATTTACTAAGTAAAATGAGGTTTTTAGACATTTTTGCAAAAAAATGTATAAAAATAAGATATACCTTATTTACATAAGTATTAAGACCGTTTGCTATGAGACTCGAAATTTAGTTTACATTGATCATCCTTGAGATGTTTCTACAACTTGATTGTAGTCCACCTGTGTTAAATTCAACTGATTGGACATGATTTGGAAAGGCACACACCTGTCTATATATGGTCTGCCTGAAAATGGTCACACGTCTCTGAATGATTTGACTTTCCCTACAGTAAATCAAATCAAACTTAATTTAAAGTATTTATTTAAAAGTATGTATGTATTTACTTTAAAAGTAAAGTATGTATTTAAAATCTCAACACACTTACCTATCTGAGCACTACGATTGGTCTGGCTAGTTGGCAAATCATCATTTGGCGTTCCTCAGGTCTCTACGCTCAGACCCATAGAATTTGTTTTCCATAGTATATGCAGTGTCATGGCATGCTAAAACCTCTGATGTCTCTAAGTGATACTATCCAGGCTGTATCACATCCGGCCGTGATTGGTAGTCTCATAGGGCGGCACACAATTGGCACAGCGTTGTCCGGGTTTGGCCCTGGGTAGGCCGTCATTGTAAATAAGAATTTGTTCTTAACTGATTTGCCTAGTTAAATAAAGGTTAAATAAATAAATAAATAAATAAAAGAGTATTTTCCAGACTCTCATCGGTGTGGTGTTTAAAGGGGTGGGAATTTTAAAAAACAGATACATTTCTGTGTCGATGGGAAGACAAAAATGTATCTTCTGTTCTATTCAGTATCATGCTGAGACCATCAAGAATGTCCGTGAAGCCACCGAGAGCTTCGGTTCCGGCACCATCGAGTACAGACCAGTGGCCATCGCTCTGGACACCAAGGGACCCGAAATCAGGACTGGACTCATCAAGGGCGTGAGTAGTCATTCACCATGAACTAGTGTAAATCTTTATGAAAAATCCAACTTCAGTTCCAAGTGTATCATCACAAATACACTTTACAGACAAATGAAAACAGAGACAAGCAGCTACGTTTCTTGACTGTAGTACCAAATGACCTAACCCCTATCGTGTAGGCCTACCTTTTGATTTGGTCCAAGCTAGGAGCAAGAAATGCAACAACAAGCAATGATATCCTAAAGCTGATATACATCAACTCCTGTAGAACACTACTGGCATCAGAATGTATGTATTGATCATGAGCCAGGTCCTTCCCGATAGACATATACAGTACATAATACTATAATCCCTGCCCTTCTCCGTACAGATATACAGTACATGATACTATAATCCCTGTCCTTCCCCATAGACATAGACAGTACATAATACTATAATCCCTGTCCTTGTCCGTACAGATATACAGTACATGATACTATAATCCCTGCCCTTCTCCGTACAGATATACAGTACATGATACTATAATCCCTGTCCTTCTCTAGACATATACAGTACATGATACTATAATCCCTGTCCTTCCCCATAGACATAGACAGTACATAATACTATAATCCCTGTCCTTCTCCGTACAGATATACAGTACATGATACTATAATCCCTGGCCTTCTCCGTACAGATATACAGTACATGATACTATAATCCCTGGCCTTCTCTGTACAGATATACAGTACATGATACTATAATCCCTGTCCTTCTCTAGACATATACAGTACATGATACTATAATCCCTGTCCTTCTCTAGACATATACAGTACATAATACTATAATCCCTGTCCTTCTCCGTACAGATATACAGTACATGATACTATAATCCCTGGCCTTCTCTGTACAGATATACAGTACATGATACTATAATCCCTGTCCTTCTCTAGACATATACAGTACATGATACTATAATCCCTGGCCTTCTCCGTACAGATATACAGTACATAATACTATAATCCCTGGCCTTCTCTAGACATATACAGTACATGATACTATAATCCCTGTCCTTCTCTAGACATATACAGTACATGATACTATAATCCCTGGCCTTCTCCGTACAGATATACAGTACATAATACTATAATCCCTGGCCTTCTCTAGACATATACAGTACATGATACTATAATCCCTGTCCTTCTCTAGACATATACAGCACATGATACTATAATCCCTGGCCTTCTCCGTACAGATATACAGTACATAATACTATAATCCCTGGCCTTCTCTGTACAGATATACAGTACATGATACTATAATCCCTGTCCTTCTCTAGACATATACAGTACATGATACTATAATCCCTGGCCTTCTCCGTACAGATATACAGTACATAATACTATAATCCCTGGCCTTCTCTAGACATATACAGTACATGATACTATAATCCCTGTCCTTCTCTAGACATATACAGTACATGATACTATAATCCCTGGCCTTCTCCGTACAGATATACAGTACATAATACTATAATCCCTGGCCTTCTCTAGACATATACAGTACATAATACTATAATCCCTGTCCTTCTCTAGACATATACAGTACATAATACTATAATCCCTGCCCTTCTCCGTACAGATATACAGTACATGATACTATAATCCCTGTCCTTCTCCGTACAGATATACAGTACATGATACTATAATCCCTGGCCTTCCCCATAGACATAGACAGTACATAATACTATAGTAATAGTTGTGTAATCATATGATTCTTCCCGTGTACAGAGTGGCGAAGCTGAGGTCGAGCTGAAGAAGGGAGGTCACATCAAGCTGACCTTGGACGACAAGTACATGAACAACTGTGACGAGAAGCACCTGTGGTTGGACTACAAGAACATCACCAAGATCCTGAAAGTCGGAGCTCACGTCTACATCGACGACGGCCTCATGTCCCTGAAGGTCAAGGAAGTCGGTGAGTATCCTAGCAACATCCTACTGTAGCAACAGAATAACACTCTCGCAACCTGACAAGTGACAGGAAGTAGCTACACGCTTAACCAAAGTTAAGTCCTTCTACTTTGCCTGGTAGGAATTTTATGAATAATGACTAAACAATATCTTTATTTGAAATAGAACTATAACTAATTAAACTCTACTCTGTTTTATTATATCTGATTAATAATGTTAATTCATAAGGAAGGGATTGTGGAGCATGAAACAGGGGGTAATTAAACATAATAAACACCATTCCAACTAGGTTGGGGAGGAAATGGATTGTGGGTTTTTAAGTAAGCAGAAAGGATCGTTAACCTATGGTTGAACCGACTCAATTTAGCTCTGGGATGTTTAGATAAGGCAGCGAGTGTTTTCCTGGGTTTTCCATTATCTGGAACTGTCTTCTAAATAGTGATGGATGAAGGTGAAGATTCCAGAAGTGAATCTAGACAAGTGTGTGTCTGGAGTGAGCGAGCGAGGGGAGGGAGCGAGGGGAGGGAGGGAGGGAGGGAGCGAGGGAGGGAGCGAGCGAGGGAGCGGAGGGAGCGAGGGGAGCGAGGGAGCGAGCGAGGGGAGTGCGGGAGCGAGGGAGGGAGGGGAGTGAGGGAGCGAGGGGAACGAGGGAGGGAGGGGAGCGAGGGAGCGAGGAGGGAGGCGAGCGAGCGAGGGAGGCGAGGGGAGGAGGGAGGCGAGCGAGGAGGTAGGGAGGAGGAGCGAGCGAGGAGGGAGGGAGGGGCGGCGAGGAGGCAGGGGAGGGGAGCGAGGGAGGGAGGCGAGCGAGGGAGGGAGGGAGGGGAGCGAGCGAGCGAGCGGAGGGGAGGGAGCGAGGGGAGGGGAGGGAGCGAGCGAGGGGAGGGAGCGAGGGGAGGGAGCGAGCGAGGGGAGCGAGCGAGGGGGTTGGAATAAACTTTTGAACCTGTTTTGTCCTGGTCGATAGGAGGAAGGGCATTTTATAACCTATGACGTCATATTTTGTACATAAACTGTTGTTCGTGGTTTCATGGGAGCGCGCTCCGAGAATAAATACTATTATCTAATTTTGAAGACTGTGGTCTCTGTCTAATTTAATGCAAATAAGAATCTTACAAATTCTTATAAAATAGACTGAGGGTATTTCATTAATGAACACGTATAGGAATTTTTATTTTTTATTTTACCTTTATTTTACTAGGCAAGTCAGTTAAGAACAAATTCTTATTTTCAATGACCGATAACAGTGGGTTAACTGCCTGTTCAGGGGCAGAACAACAGATTTGTACCTTGTACCCACAATCCATTTCCTCCCCTAACCAACTTGCAACCTTTCGGTTACTAGTCCAACGCTCTAACCACTAGGCTACCCTGCCGCCTCTACACTCTAACCACTAGGCTACCCTGCCACCTCTACACTCTAACCACTAGGCTACCCTGCCGCCCCTCCACTCTAACCACTAGGCTACCCTGCCGCCTCTACACTCTAACCACTAGGCTACCCTGCCGCCTCTACACTCTAACCACTAGGCTACCCTGCCGCCTCTACACTCTAACCACTAGGCTACCCTGCCGCTCCGATGACACCTGTTGTAACATGTTACTGGACCGTTGTTCTGGCTGTGGCATTGTGATTAACACACATGATTGTCCCCCCTAGGCGCTGACTTCCTGGACTGTGAGATTGAAAATGGTGGAACTCTGGGCTCTAAGAAGGGTGTGAACTTGCCCGGTGCTGCTGTGGACCTGCCCGCTGTCTCTGAGAAGGACATCCAGGATCTGCAGTTCGGTGTGGAACAGGGAGTGGACATGGTCTTCGCCTCCTTTATCCGTAAGGCAGCTGATGTACACGCTGTCAGGAAGGTGCTGGGAGAGAAGGGAAAACACATCAAGATCATCTCCAAACTGGAGAACCACGAGGGCGTCCGCAGGTGTGTGTGTGTGTAGGGTGTGTGTGTGTAGGGTGTGTGTGTGTGTGTGTAGGGTGTGTGTGTGTAGGGTGTGTGTGTGTGTAGGGTGTGTGTGATATTAAGAGAGGCCTCACTGACTACACGATAGCATTGTAGTAAAATGTATTAAGTACATTTTCAGTACTTTCAAAAGCTAAAAAAAAAAGCAAACGATCTCCACTTGAAGGATCCTACTGTCTTGAGCATCAGCCTCTTGGAAATATAGATACCCAATGCCGGATAATACTGACTTGTAATTAACTATCTGTCTGTCTCTGTGTAGATTCGATGAGATCCTGGAGGCTAGCGATGGCATCATGGTTGCCCGCGGCGACCTGGGTATTGAGATCCCCACAGAGAAGGTGTTCATCGCCCAGAAGATGATGACCGGACGCTGCAACAGGATCGGCAAGCCCATCACCTGCGCCACACAGGTCCGACACGTTGCCCGCAGACTAGACCTCCTCATAATGCCTACTAGACCTCCTCATAATGCCTACTAGACCTCCTCATAATGCCTACTAGACCTCCTCATAATGCCTACTAGACCTCCTTATAGATGACTAGCCCATCACCTGCGCCACACAGGTCCGACACGTTGCCCGCAGACTAGACCTCCTCATAGATAACTAGACCTCCTTATAGATGACTAGACCCCCTCATAATGACTAGACCTCCTTATAGATGACTAGACCTCCTCATAATGCCTACTAGACCTCCTCATAATGCCTACTAGACCTCCTCATAATGCCTACTAGCCCATCACCTGCGCCACACAGGTCCGACACGTTGCCCGCAGACTAGACCTCCTCATAATGCCTACTAGACCTCCTCATAATGCCTACTAGACCTTCTTATACATGACTACTAGACCCCCTTATACATGACTAGACCCCCTTATACATGACTAGACCTCCTCATAATGACTACCAGACCTTCTTATACATGACTAGACCTCCTCATAATGACTACCAGACCTTCTTATACATGACTACTAGACCCCCTCATACATGACTAGACCCCCTTATACATGACTAGACCCCCTTATACATGACTAGACCCCCTCATAATGACTAGACCTCCTCATACATGACTACCAGACCTTCTTATACATGACTACTAGACCCCCTTATACATGACTAGACCCCCTTATACATGACTAGACTTCCTTATACATGACTAGACCTCCTCATAATGACTACCAGACCTTCTTATACATGACTAGACCTCCTTATAGATGACTAGACCTCCTCATAATGACTACTAGACTTCCTTATACATGACTAGACCTCCTCATAATGACTACCAGACCTTCTTATACATGACTACTAGACCCCCTCATACATGACTAGACCCCCTTATACATGACTAGACCCCCTTATACATGACTAGACCTCATAATGCCTACTAGACCCCATCATACATGACTAGACCTCCTCATAATGCCTACTAGACCTTCTTATACATGACTACTAGACCCCCTCATACATGACTAGACCTCCTCATAATGCCTACTAGACCCCCTCATACATGACTAGACCTCCTCATACATGACTAGACCTCCTCATACATGACTAGACCTCCTCATACATGACTAGACCTCCTCATACATGACTAGACCTCCTCATACATGACTAGACCTCCTCATACATGACTAGACCTCCTCATACATGACTAGACCTCCTCATACATTAGCATGTCACTGTGTTCTGTTATATTCGGCACACGTGACAAATTAACTGATTAGACCCCCTCATACATGCTTCATTTCCAGCCCTGTCACCCAAAGCACACCCAAAGCACACCCAAAGCACACCCAAAGCACACCCAGAGCACACCCAGAGCACACCCAGAGCACACCCAAAGCACACCCAGAGCACACCCAGAGCACACCCAAAGCACACCCAAAGCACACCCAAAGCACACCCAAAGCACACCCAAAGCACACCCAAAACAGGGTCTGATAACCTGTTAAGACTCAAATACACAGAATTCAATGGCAGATAACAGCAGGGTTCCTAGTCTGGAGTTTTTGAGGTTTAAGAGGAGCTCTGCTTTGACGAAACCTTAGAGGAAAGGGCAGAGATTTATGCCTAATAAGGGCAGTCTCTATCAATGAATCGATGTAAATAATCTATCCTGTCGTTGATTGGTGCCTAATGCTCTCTCCTCCCTCTCCTGATTGGTCCAGATGCTGGAGAGCATGATCAAGAAGCCCCGCCCTACTCGTGCTGAGGGTTCCGATGTCGCCAACGCCGTTCTGGACGGTAACGACTGCATCATGCTGAGTGGTGAGACCGCCAAGGGAGACTACCCACTAGAGGCTGTCCGCACACAGCACAAGGTGAGAGACTGAGAGCAGAGCGCCCCCCCCCCCCCCCCCCTATAGGTCTTGCTTTGGCTCCTCCCAACACAAGGTGAGAGACTGAGAGCAGAGCGGCCCCCTCTATAGGTCTTGCCTTGGCTCCTCCCAACACAAGGTGAGAGACAGAGCAGAGCTGCCCCCCCCTATAGGTCTTGCTTTGGCTCCTCCCAACACAAGGTGAGAGACTGAGAGCAGAGCTGCCCCCCTATAGGTCTTGACTTGGCTCCTCCCAGCACAAGGTGAGAGACAGAGCAGAGCTGCCCCCCCTATAGGTCTTGCTTTGGCTCCTCCCAACACAAGCACAACATCCACAATATTTCCTGTAGCAGCCCCGCGAGCCACTGATTCAAAGTTCATGAGTGGTCAATGTGATCAGGTTTCCATCCAATTGGGCGAATACGACTCAAATCTGCATGTAAAAAAAACATATTCCCACCAGAGCTGTGCTTCCATCAACATTTGACTTGTTTCAGATGTAAAGGCTGTGATGGCGTCGTCCACGTCGTCCAGCTCATCACCGTGGACTTTCACCAAACCTGTGAAGTTTATTTAATCTGTAGCCCTAATAAACTGCTTTCCCGACAAGTCGTAATATATATCAATATTTGTGCATAATTGATTTTACAGACACAAATAAAACATCCCGCCCTTGGCTATAGCGTGTTTAGTTTTGTAGACATTTTAGAAAATGTTCTGTTTCCGTCAGGCCTGTCATGTACTTTACTCCCATGTGGCTGGACACCTGGTTGTAGACAGAATCGTCCCAGCACACCGCAACATAGGGTCAACGTTGAGACAACGTTGTGGTGTTGGTTGTGTTTGCTGGGCTGCCTCAGGGGAATTAACAAAAAGTAGCTGTAATATAACAGTAATGTATTTCTGTGTGTTTTTGGTTTGTGATCTATGTACTAACGGCTTCTACACACTCACCATGCTACTGGCTCTGTGGGTTACTACTTCTCCACCATCCCTCTGTTCTCTCTCTCCTCTCCATCCCTCTGTTCTCTCTCTCCTCTCCATCCCTCTGTTCTCTCTCTCCTCTCCATCCCTCTGTTCTCTCTCTCCTCTCCATCCCTCTGTTCTCTCTCTCCTCTCCATCCCTCTGTTCTCTCTCTCCTCTCCATCCCTCTGTTCTCTCTCTCCTCTCCATCCCTCTGTTCTCTCTCTCCTCTCCACCCCTCTGTTCTCTCTCTCCTCTCCACCCCTCTGTTCTCGATCACTGCATCTGTTTTCTGCATCATGTTGCATTGGATGGGGACGTTGGGGTCGTCAGATTGCTCATTCAGCATGTGTCTGAGGATCAGCATCACAACACCTCAGGTATGCAGACCACAGTGATTCTATATTTACTAGTGGACTAGAGGAGACTGCCTCTCTTATGTTCCCCTTGCCCCTTCAGAGAAACTAGAATGAATCTAGCTTTTGAATGTTGCTGTCTGAATCTGTACGACTGTTGCTGTCTGAATCTGTACGACTGTTGCTGTCTGAATCTGTCTGACTGTTGCTGTCTGACTGTTGCTGTCTGACTGTTGCTGTACGACTGTTGCTGTCTGAATCTGTACGGCTGTTGCTGTCTGACTGTTGCTGTCTGACTGTTGCTGTACGACTGTTGCTGTCTGAATCTGTACGGCTGTTGCTGTCTGACTGTTGCTGTCTGACTGTTGCTGTACGACTGTTGCTGTCTGAATCTGTCTGACTGTTGCTGTCTGACTGTTGCTGTACGACTGTTGCTGTCTGAATCTGTACGGCTGTTGCTGTCTGAATCTGTACGACTGTTGCTGTCTGAATCTTGAAGTTTTTCATTCCCTGGACTTTACATTAGCGGTGTACCAAACCAACTAGCTTAGGAAAAGGCAGAGCCACGAACAATGAGTCATTCTGGTCTAAATCTGTACCGACCTTCATTGCATGCTTTCTGTTCATTACTGTAGTTGAATAGCAGGAATCTGACACCTGTCTCTCTGTCTCTGTCTCGGTCTCTGTGTCTGTTTCTCTGTCTCTCTGTGTCTGTTTCTCTGTCTCTCTGTGTCTGTTTCTCTGTCTGTCTCTCTCTCTCTCTGTGTCTGTCTCTCTGTGTCTCTGTCTCTGTGTCTCTCTCTCTCCCTCCCAGATTGCTCGTGAGGCAGAGGCCGCCATGTACCACAGGCAGATGTTTGAGGAAATCCGTCGTACCTCCCATCTGACCCGTGACCCCACTGAGTCCGTTGCCATTGGCGCCGTCGAGGCTTCCTTCAAGTGCTGTGCCAGTGCCATCATCGTGCTCACCAAGACTGGCAGGTACGAACCAGAGAGTCACACAGCAAACCTTTGTACTTCTCCAACCTGCTTCTGAGGGACAGACATGTACATGATGTTATTGACACCTTCTCTGAGCCCAGTCAAATTCCCTGTTCACACTACTGAGCTGAACCGAGCCGAGCCGAGCCGTGCTAGTCTGGTTACGCATTCACCACAGGTGCTGGAGATTTTAGTTGATTTAATCTGAGAACGCAGGTGAGGGAAGATGTTCTGTACTCATTTTCTGTTCAGTTTCTGTTCACAAGAACCACGTCCTTAACCATAACTCTCCCATCATCCTTCCCTCTCACCTCAGCCCTGTAGCAGAGACCCAGAACTCTCCCAGCCCTGTAGCAGAGACGCAGAACTCTCCCAGCCCTGTAGCAGAGACCCAGAACTCTCCCAGCCCTGTAGCAGAGACCCAGAACTCTCCCAACCCTGTAGCAGAGACCCAGAACTCTCCCATCATCCTTCCCTCTCACCTCAGTCCTGTAGCAGAGACCCAGAACTCTCCCAGCCCTGTAGCAGAGACCCAGAACTCTCCCAGCCCTGTAGCAGAGACCCAGAACTCTCCCAGCCCTGTAGCAGAGACCCAGAACTCTCCCAGCCCTGTAGCAGAGACCCAGAACTCTCCCAGCCCTGTAGCAGAGACTCAGAACTCTCCCAACCCTGTAGCAGAGACCCAGAACTCTCCCATCATCCTTCCCTCTCACCTCAGTCCTGTAGCAGAGACCCAGAACTCTCCCAGCCCTGTAGCAGAGACCCAGAACTCTCCCAGCCCTGTAGCAGAGACCCAGAACTCTCCCAACCCTGTAGCAGAGACCCAGAACTCTCCCATCATCCTTCCCTCTCACCTCAGTCCTGTAGCAGAGACCCAGAACTCTCCCAACCCTGTAGCAGAGACCCAGAACTTTCCCATCATGCCCTCTCTCACCCCAACCCTGCAGCAGAGACCCAGAACTTTCCCATCATGCCCTCTCTCACCCCAGCTCTGTAGCGGAGACCCAAAAATCTCCCATCATGCCGCCCTCTCACCCCAGCCCTGTAGCGGAGACCCAGAACTTTCCCATCATGCCCTCTCTCAACCCAGCCCTGTAGCGGAGATCCAGAACTCTCCCTTCATGCCCTCTCTCACCCCAGCCCTGTAGCGGAGACCCAGAACTCTCCCATCATGCCGCCCTCTCACCCCAGCCCTGTAGCGGAGACCCAGAACTTTCCCATCATGCCCTCTCTCAACCCAGCCCTGTAGCGGAGACCCAGAACTCTCCCATCATGCCCTCTCTCACCCCAGCCCTGTAGCGGAGACCCAGAACTCTCCCTTCATGCCCTCTCTCACCCCAGCCCTGTAGCGGAGACCCAGAACTCTCCCATCATGCCCTCTCTCACCCCAGCCCTGTAGCGGAGACCCAGAACTCTCCCTTCATGCCCTCTCTCACCCCAGCCCTGTAGCGGAGACCCAGAACTCTCCCTTCATGCCCTCTCTCACCCCAGCCCTGTAGCGGAGACCCAGAACTCTCCCATCATGCCCTCTCTCAACCCAGCCCTGTAGCGGAGACCCAGAACTCTCCCATCATGCCCTCTCTCACCCCAGCCCTGTAGCGGAGACCCAGAACTCTCCCATCATGCCCTCTCTCACCCCAGCCCTGTAGCGGAGACCCAGAACTCTCCCATCATGCCCTCTCTCACCCCAGCCCTGTAGCGGAGACCCAGAACTCTCCCATCATGCCCTCTCTCACCCCAGCCCTGTAGCGGAGACCCAGAACTCTCCCATCATGCCCTCTCTCACCCCAGCCCTGTAGCGGAGACCCAGAACTCTCCCATCATGCCCTCTCTCACCCCAGCCCTGTAGCGGAGACCCAGAACTCTCCCATCATGCCCTCTCTCACCCCAGCCCTGTAGCAGAGGCCCAGTCTGTGTAGTCCTTTGTGTCACTTAAACCCAATTCATAGATGCTAACCACCTTTAGTGCCTATTGATGAAGGTGTCTTCTTCCTGGGGGGACTTAAGAGCCCCTCGCTCTAAACGTGAACACGCACTGCCTGGGAAACATAAAGAACGTATCTTTCATATCAGCAAGAAGGCAGAAGGTTCAATCACTACACACCTTCATAGGGATCCAGACGGACAACACATATTTCTAGCATGTTCCTCGAGAACCCGTGTGTAACGGAAGGAGGTCGCCAGAAACGTGTTGTCACTGAAAAATACTGTCGTCCGCAACTTATGAAGCTGGTTAAAAAACTGTGAACAGCAAGTGTATATTTAGCATTTGTTAAATTATTATTTTGATGTGATATGAAAGTAAAGGGATTTATGTTTCTAGAACCGTATCGCAATTGAGAAACGATTCACGTTTAGGTGGAGTATTTGTCTGTTCTGGTTGGCAGAGCCAGTTTACCTCAGAAAAGAAGGTCGTTGGACTTTAAGGTGTAACGGTAGACTCCTTAAGAGTACCTTCTCCTTAGTGTGGCACCAGATTTCTGCCATGCTTCCCTCTGACCTCAGCCCTATAGCAGAGACCCATGACTTGTTCCCAACCTTTACAGTCCTGAACCCTGACATTTAGGGAGTTAAATATAACTCTCCAGTACTGTCCTCTTCACTCCTCTCCTCTCTCCTCTCCTGTCCCTCTCTCCACTCCTCTCCTGTCCCTCTCTCCACTCCTCTCCTGTCCCTCTCTCCACTCCACTCCTCTCCTGTCCCTCACTCCACTCCTCTCCTGTCCCTCTCTCCACTCCTCTCCTGTCCCTCTCTCCACTCCTCTCCTCTCCTGTCCCTCACTCCACTCCACTCCTCTCCCGTCCCTCACTCCACTCCTCTCCTGTCCCTCTCTCCAACTCCTCTCCTGTCCCTCTCTCCACTCCTCTCCTCTCCTGTCCCTCACTCCACTCCACTCCTCTCCTGTCCCTCTCTCCACTCCTCTCCTGTCCCTCTCTCCTCTCCTCTCCTGTCCCTCTCTCCACTCCTCTCCTCTCCTGTCCCTCTCTCCACTCCACTCCTCTCCTGTCCCTCTCTCCACTCCACTCCTCTCCTGTCCCTCTCTCCACTCCTCTCCTGTCCCTCTCTCCACTCCTCTCCTGTCCCTCTCTCCACTCCTCTCCTGTCCCTCTCTCCACTCCTCTCCTGTCCCTCTCTCCACTCCCACTCCTCTCCTGTCCCTCACTCCACTCCACTCCACTCCTGTCCCTCTCTCCACTCCACTCCACTCCTGTCCCTCTCTCCACTCCACTCCTCTCCTGTCCCTCTCTCCACTCCACTCCTCTCCTGTCCCTCACTCCACTCCTCTCCTGTCCCTCACTCCACTCCTCTCCTGTCCCTCACTCCTCTCCTCTCCTGTCCCTCACTCCACTCCTCTCCTGTCCCTCTCTCCACTACACTCCTCTCCTGTCCCTCACTCCTCTCCACTCCTCTCCCCTCCTTCTCCCCTCCTTCTCCACTCCTTCTCCACTCCTTCTCCACTCCTTCTCCCCTCCTTCTCCACTCCTTCTCCACTCCTTCTCACTCCTTCTCCTCTCCCCTCCCCTCCTTCTCCTCTCCCCTCCTTCTCCACTCCTTCTCCACTCCTTCTCCACTCCTTCTCCCTCCTTCTCCCTCCTTCTCCACTCCTTCTCACTCCTTCTCCTTCTCCTCCTCTCCCTCCTCTCCTCTCCACTCTCCCCTCCTTCTCCACTCCTCTCCCCTCCTTCTCCTCTCCTCTCCACTCCTCTCCCCTCCCTCTCCCCTCCTTCTCCACTCCTCTCCCCACCTTCTCCACTCCTCTCCCCTCCTTCTCCACTCTTCTCCTCTTCTCCACTCCTCTCCACTCCTTCTCCACTCCTCTCCCTCCGCTCCCCTCCTTCTCCACTCCTCTCCCCTCCTTCTCCTCTCCGCTCCCCTCCTTCTCCCCTCCTTCTCCACTCCTCTCCTCTCCCCTCCTCCTCCTCCTTCTCCACTCCTCTCCCCTCCTTCTCCTCTCCACTCCGCTCCACTCCTCTCCCCTCCTTCTCCCCTCCTTCTCCACTCCTCTCCTCTCCCCTCCTTCTCCACTCCTCTCCCCTCTCCTCCTTCTCCACTCCTCTCCACTCCCCTCATTCTCCACTCCTCTCCACTCCTCTCCTCTCCACTCCTCTCCTTCTCCACTCCTCTCCACTCCCCTCCTTCTCCTCCTCTCCCTCCCCTCCCTCTCCTTCTCCACTCCTCTCCACTCCCCTCCTTCTCCTCTCCTCTCCACTCCACCCTCTCCACTCCTCTCCCCTCCTTCTCCACTCCTCTCCTCTCCACTCCCCTCCTTCTCTCCCTCCTCTCCACTCCCCTCCTTCTCCACTCCTCTCCTCTCCCCTCCTTCTCCACTCCTCTCCACTCCCCTCCTTCTCCACTCCTCTCCACTCCCCTCCTTCTCCACTCCTCTCCTCTCCCCTCCTTCTCCACTCTCTCCCTCTCCTTCTCCTCTCCACTCCCCTCCTTCTCCACTCCTCTCCCTCCCCTCCTTCTCCACTCCTCTCCACTCCCCTCCTTCTCCACTCCACTCCCCTCCTTCTCCACTCCTCTCCACTCCCCTCCTTCTCCACTCCTCTCCCCTCCTCTCCACTCCCCTCCTTCTCCACTCCTCTCCACTCCTCTCCACTCCTCTCCTCCTTCTCCACTCCTCTCTCCTCTCCACTCCCCTCCATCTCCATCTCCCTCCTCTCCCACTCCTCTCCCCTCCTTCTCCACTCCTCTCCCCTCTCCTTCTCCACTCCTCTCCTCTCCCCTCCTTCTCCACTCCTCTCCACTCCTCTCCCCTCCTTCTCCTCTTCTCTCCTCTCCACTCCTCTCCTCTCCACTCCCCTCCATCTCCACTCCCTCCTCTCCCTCCTCTCCCCTCCTTCTCCACTCCTCTCCCTCTCCTTCTCCACTCTCTCCTCTCCCCTCCTTCTCCACTCCTCTCCCTCCCCTCCTTCTCCACTCCCTCCTCTCCACTCCCTCCCTCCTCTCCACTCCTCTCCCCTCCTTCTCCACTCCTCTCCCCTCCTTCTCCCCTCCTTCTCCACTCCTTTCCTCTCCCCTCCTTCTCCACTCCTTTCCTCTCCCCTCCTTCTCCACTCCTCTCCCTCTCCTTCTCCACTCCTCTCCCTCCTCTCCACTCCCTCCTTCTCCACTCCTCTCCACTCCCCTTCTCCCCTCCTTCTCCACTCCTTCTCCCCTCCTTCTCCACTCCTTCTCACTCCTTCTCCTCTCCCCTCCTCTCCACTCCTCTCCCCTCCTTCTCCACTCCTCTCCCTCTCCTCTCCCCTCCTTCTCCACTCCTCTCCACTCCCCTCCTTCTCCACTCCTTCTCCCCTCCTTCTCCACTCCTCTCCCCACCTTCTCCACTCCTCTCCCCTCCTTCTCCACTCTTCTCCTCTTCTCCCTCCTCTCCCCTCCTTCTCCACTCCTCTCCCTCCGCTCCCCTCCTTCTCCACTCCTCTCCCCTCCTTCTCCTCTCCACTCCGCTCCCTCCTTCTCCACTCCTCTCCCCTCCTCCTCCCCTCCTTCTCCACCCTCTCCCCTCCTTCTCCTCTCCGCTCCACTCCTCTCCCCTCCTTCTCCACTCCTCTCCTCTCCCCTCCTTCTCCACTCCTCTCCTCTCCCCTCCTTCTCCACTCCTCTCCCCTCTCCTTCTCCACTCCTCTCCACTCCCCTCCTTCTCCACTCCTCTCCACTCCCCTCCACTCCTCTCCACTCCTCTCCACTCACTCCTCTCCTCTCCTTCTCCACTCCTCTCCACTCCCCTCCTTCTCCACTCCTCTCCACTCCCTCCTTCTCCACTCCTCTCCACTCCTCTCCCCTCTCCTTCTCCACTCCTCTATCCTCTCCACTCCCCTCCTTCTCCACTCCTCTCCTCTCCTCTCCCTCCCCTCCTTCTCCACTCCTCTCCACTCCCCTCCTTCTCCACTCCTCTCCACTCCCCTCCTTCTCCACTCCTCTCCCCTCCCCTCTCCTTCTCTTCTCCTCTCTCCTCCTCCTCCACTCCCCTCCTTCTCCACTCCCCTCCTTCTCCACTCCTCTCCACTCCCCTCCTTCTCCTCCTCTCCTCTCCCCTCCTTCTCCCTCCTCTCCACTCCCCTCCTTCTCCACTCCCCTCCTTCTCCACTCCTCTCCACTCCCTCCTTCTCCACTCCTCTCCTCTTCCCTCCTTCTCCCTCCTCTCCACTCCTTCTCCACTCCTCTCCCCTCCTTCTCCACTCCCCTCCTTCTCCACTCCTCTCCACTCCTCTCCTCTCCCCTCCTTCTCCACTCCTCTCCACTCCTCTCCACTCCCTTCTCCTTCTCCTCTCCTCTCCCTCCTCTCCCCTCCTTCTCCACTCCTCTCCCTCCTCTCCTCTCCCCTCCTTCTCCCTCCTCTCCCTCTCCTTCTCCCCTCCTTCTCCCCTCCTTCTCCACTCCTCCTCTCCTCCTCTCCCCTCCTTCTCCACTCCTCTCCCTCTCCTTCTCCACTCCTCTCCACTCCCCTCCTTCTCCACCTCTCCACTCCCCTCCTTCTCCTCCTCTCCACTACTCTCCCCTCCTTCTCCACTCCTCTCCCTCTCCTTCTCCACTCCCCTCCTTCTCCACTCCCTCCTTCTCCACTCCCCTCCTTCTCCTCTCCACTCCCCTCCTTCTCCACTCCTCTCCTCTCCACTCCTCTCCACTCCCCTCCTTCTCCTCCACTCCTCTCCACTCCCCTCCTTCTCCACTCCTCTCCTCTCCCCTCCTTCCCCACTCCTCTCCACTCCCCCTTCTCCTCTCCTCTCCACTCCTCTCCCTCCTCTCCTCTCCCCTCCTTCTCCACTCCTCTCCTCTCCCCTCCTTCTCCACTCCCCTCCTTCTCCTCCTCTCCACTCCTCTCCACTCCCCTCCTTCTCCCCTCCTTCTCCACTCCCTCTCCACTCCTCTCCCCTCTCTCTCTTCTTCACTCCTCTCCTCTCCCCTCCTTCTCCACTCCTCTCCACTCCTCTCCCCTCCTTCTCCACTCCTCTCCCCTCCTTCTCCTCTCCTCTCCTCTCCCCTCCTTCTCCTCTCCTCTCCACTCCTCTCCTCTCCCCTCCTTCTCCACTCCTCTCCACTCCCCTCCTTCTCCACTCCTCTCCACTCCTCTCCTCTCCCTCCTTCTCCTCTCCTCTCCACTCCCTCTCCTCTCCCCTCCTTCTCCTCTCCTCTCCACTCCTCTCCACTCCTCTCCTCTCCCCTCCTTCTCCACTCCTCTCTCCACTCCTCTCCTCTCCCCTCCTTCTCCACTCCTCTCCCCTCCTTCTCCACTCCTCTCCTCTCCACTCCTCTCCCCTCCTTCTCCACTCCTCTCCACTCCCCTCCTTCTCCACTCCTCTCCACTCCGTCTCCACTCCTCTCCACTCCTCTCCACTCCTCTCCCCTCCCTCTCCACTCCCCTCCTTCTCCACTCCTCTCCACTCCTCTCCACTCCCCTCCTTCTCCACTCCTCTCCTCTCCCCTCCTTCTCCACTCCTCTCCACTCCTCTCCTCTCCCCTCCTTCTCCACCCCTCTCCACTCCTCTCCACTCCTCTCCACTCCCCTCCTTCTCCACTCCTCTCCTCTCCCCTCCTTCTCCACTCCTCTCCACTCCCCTCCTTCTCCACTCCTCTCCACTCCCCTCCTTCTCCACTCCTCTCCACTCCTCTCCTCTCCCCTCCTTCTCCATTCCTCTCCCCCACTGCTTTCCTACTCCAATCAGAGTCAACCTGTGCCACTATACAGTATTGGCCAGAGGAGGCTGGTGGTGGGATCTATAGGAGGATGGGTTCATTGTAATGGCTGATGTGTGTTCCATTTTATTCCATCCCAGCCATTTTAATGAACCTGTCCTCCTATAGCGGTTCCCACCAGCCTCCTCTGGTACGTACAGTAGTCAGCTGTGTACTAAATGTGACAACATTTTGATAGAATACTGTCAACCTACAGTTCTGCTGTTTGGATCATGGATTGGTACAATGTTACATTATATATAGTATAGTTGTTACATTAGATATAGTATAATTGTCACATTAGATATAGTATAATTGTCACATTAGATATAGTATAATTGTCACATTAGATGTAGTATAATTGTCACATTAGATGTAGTATAATTGTCACATTAGATATAGTATAATTGTCACATTAGATGTAGTATAATTGTCACATTAGATGTAGTATAATTGTCACATTAGATGTAGTATAATTGTCACATTAGATGTAGTATAATTGTCACATTAGATGTAGTATAATTGTCACATTAGATATAGTATAATTATTATAATCTACAGAGTGTCTTCCTCTAATGTGCTACATAATAATTACGGTTTTAAGTTTATCATGAAGCAGTTTTTGTCACGATCGTCATAATGATTGGACCAAGGCACAGCGTGCGTAGAGTTCCAGATATTTTAATAAATCGAAACTCACCAAACAAAACAATAAAGCACAAACGAAACGTGAAGCTACTGGTGTGCACACAGGCAACTATCTGTAGACAAGATCCCACAAATCACAATGGGGAATATGGCTACCTAAATATGATCCCCAATCAGAGACAATGATAAACAGCTGTCTCTGATTGGGAACCATACCAGGCCAACATAAACCATTAATCACCTAGATGACCCACCCTAGTCACTGTCACGCCCCAACCAACATAGAGAATAAACAGCTCTCTATGGTCAGGGCGTGACAGTTTCACATAGCAATAGATGTTTTCATTCCACACCCTAACCTGCTGTTCCTTCCTGTGTCTGGTTCCACACCCTAACCTGCTGTTCCTTCCTGTGTCTGGTTCCACACCCTAACCTGCTGTTCCTTCCTGTGTCTGGTTCCACACCCTAACCTGCTGTTCCTTCCTGTGTCTGGTTCCACACCCTAACCTGCTGTTCCTTCCTGTGTCTGGTTCCACACCCTAACCTGCTGTTCCTTCCTGTGTCTGGTTCCACACCCTAACCTGCTGTTCCTTCCTGTGTCTGGTTCCACACCCTAACCTGCTGTTCCTTCCTGTGTCTGGTTGTAGGTCCGCCCATCTGCTGTCCAGGTACAGGCCCCGTGCCCCCATCATCGCTGTGACCCGCTGCGGCCAGACCGCCCGCCAGGCCCATCTGTACCGCGGTATCTACCCAGTGCTGTACACCAAGCCTGCCAACGATGTCTGGGCAGAGGATGTCGACCTCCGCGTCAACTTCGCCTTGGAGATGGGTGAGTAATGACATCGCGTTAAATTCCAATGTGTAAGACGTAATACTGAACTTTTATTTGTAGAGCACATTTCATACAGAAAGACCAAAATTGAAGTATAAGATTGGAAGATTTCTCTCTCTGTGACCGTATGATTATCAAATATGGCTCTTTTTCTATGGTTGGAAAGAACCTTGGTGGCTCTGGAGCCCCACCAAAAGACCAGAAATTAACACCCCCGTGTCTCCCCTCTTCCCTCCAGGCAAACACCGTCACTTCTTCAAGTCTGGAGATGTCATCATTGTCGTGACCGGATGGCGTCCAGGCCCTGGTTACACCAACACCATGCGTGTTGTGCTTGTTCCTTGAACAAACTCCAAAGGACATTACTCCTCCCCCCTTACCCATGTCCTATTCCTATAACTCCTCCCCCTTTACCCATCTCCTATTCCTATAACTCCTCCCCCTTTACCCATCTCCTGTTCCTATAACCCCTCCCCCCTTTACCCATCTCCTGTTCCTATAACTCCTCCCCCTTTACCCATCTCCTGTTCCTATAACTCCTCCCCCTTTACCCATCTCCTGTTCCTATAACTCCTCCCCCCTTTACCCATCTCCTGTTCCTATAACTCCTCCCCCCTTTACCCATCTCCTGTTCCTATAACTCCTCCCCCTTTACCCATCTCCTGTTCCTATAACCCCTCCCCCCTTTACCCATCTCCTGTTCCTATAACTCCTCCCCCTTTACCCATCTCCTGTTCCTATAACTCCTCCCCCCTTTACCCATCTCCTGTTCCTATAACTCCTCCCCCCCCACCGGAAGACATGTATTTGTCCGCTACGATTCTCTAGACTCCACCTTTGTAACCAAGACAACCTAGGTAACCTAAGGAACCGAACTGCAACACCAGTCCTCTTCTTCAAAGGACGTTTGGGTGGTGCCATTCATACACAGACAGTCACTTTCCAACACTCCTTTAATTCCTATGTTACTATTACATAGGTGTTTCACCTACTGTGTCCAAGTCATCCTTCAACAGGTTACCCACCCTACTGAAAACACACACCTATCCTGACTGACTTTTCACAGTGAACAATATGAAGTATATGGTTTTTTTCCTTCTATATGTACATTGTACCATAATCACACATCTGCATGTCAGAGTCACTCGTTGTCAGTGGCTTTGTGGTCCAGTACGTTGACGTGGATTATGAATATAACGAGGATCCTGCTCTATGTGGGTCTTCTCCTCACCTGGTAGACAGGTAAGACTCCACTGACATGTTGAAGGCAACGGTAACATCATGTTGTTGCTGAGGGTTATGGGGGATCTGGGCATGACTGGGTTTCCATTAAAAAGATGAACACCTGATTCTCTCTGTTGTTGTTGTTTCCACCCCTCTATTAAGTTTATTAAGTATACTTTTATTGACCTCAGATGTTGGCGTGGCGACTGTGTGGTTCATTAACATGTAATATAATAACATTTCTTATGCCAGCGTCGAAACCACCCAACATTTATCCTTTTATTTGCGACACTAAAGATTGGCAATGAAAAGTAATGATGCGAGTTCTGAAGCATTATGAAGTCACTTTTTAGAACCCATTGTCTGGTGCTATTTACGGTAATGATGCGAGTTCTGAAGCATTATGAAGTCACTTTTTAGAACCCATTGTCTGGTGCTATTTACGGTAATGATGCGAGTTCTGAAGCATTATGAAGTCACTTTTTAGAACCCATTGTCTGGTGCTATTTACGGTCATTTCAGCAGACACGATCCTAACATAAGAGATGACACTTACTTAGTGGTCTCGGGTTGAAAGGGTTCCTGATTCTGGAGTAAAACTACAAAGTGTGTCTGAGCTTACTCATTGGAAACACGTCTGGGGTGCGTTCAGTTCCATTTAACGTTTGCTACATTCCGTGACGGTTTGTATAGAACAACACACGTTTTCCCCAGAAAACAAAAAAAATTTGACAACAGGAGAAACGGGAAACACGCTGGTAAGACCTGACAAAAAACACAACGAACTGGCAACAGACAAACAGAACACGCAGGTATAAATACACAGGGGATAATGGGGAAGAATATGAGACACCTAGTGGAGGGTGGAGACAAGCCGCCTGTCGTCGATACCTAGAGGTGGTCTTAAGAGGAGCGTACCGGGCTCTCTTCTTCCAGGTACGCTGACAGCTGGGGATGAACATCTGGGCCGAGGGTATGCTGACTTCTTCCTCTTGCTCAGGGAAGAGTGGAGGCTGGTAACCCAAGGAACACTCGAAGGGTTAGAGACCAGTGGCCGAGCAGGGAAGGGTGTTTTGCCAAGCAGGGCAGGGTGTTGCAGGCGTATTCCACCTTTAACCAAGACAAGATAAAAGGCGAACGGAACCAAACAGCAACACCAGGCCACTTCTTCAAAGGACTTCTGGGTGGTGCCATTCATACACAGACGTGATGCAATGAAGAGTTGTCTCCAGGTCCTGATTGGCTAGCTCCGACTGGCCGTTAGATTGGGGCGGAAACCCGGAGGACAGGCTGGATGATGACCCAATGAGGGTGCAGAACGCCTTCCAGAATCGGGACGAGAACTGAGGACCCTGATTGGAGACCATGTAGACCGGAAGTCCATGGATCCGGAAAGACGTGCTGCACCATGAGCTGGGCCGTCTCCTTGGCTGAGGGTAACTTGGAAAGGGGAATGAAATGGGAGGCTTTGGAGAACCTATCCACCACCTGATGGAGGGAAACCAGTGACAAAGTCCAGGGATATATGGGACCAGGGGCGGTGAGGAGGCCTGCCCCAGCTTGCCGCGGAGTCTTATTCTGCGCACACACAGTGCAGAACGGCGATGAACGTGGAGACATCAGGAACCATGTTGGGACACCAAAACCGCTGTCGGAGGAAAGTCAGGGTCCGTCAGGAGCCGGGATGGCAGGTAAGGTTAGAGGAATGAGCCCATTCCAGGACCAGGGACCGGGCAGAATCTGAGACAAACAAACGGTTAGCCGGGTCTGGCTGGGAACGCTGCGCCTTGCGGACCAGGCTCTCGGTACCCCAGACGAGTGTAGCTACCAGACAGGAGGTAGGGAGGATGGTCTCTGGATCAGACGGTGTAGCTGCGGAGCTATACAAGCGAGAGAGGGCATCAGGCTTCACATTATTGGACCCAGGGTGGTGGGAAATGGCCAAATTAAAATGAGAATATAACAAGAGCCCAAAAAGCCTGCCTTGAGTTAAGGTGCTTGGCGGTGCGGAGATATTACAGGTTCTTATGGTCAGTCCACCCTAAGAATGGATGTTCTGCCCCTTCTAGCTAGTTTCTCCAATCTTCCAAAGCCATCTTGACAGCAAGAAGTTCCCGATTTCTCACGTCGTAGTTCCTCTCAGCGGGATTAAGACGATGGGCAGGAAAGCGCAGGGAGGCAGCTTTTAGTCCCGGGCAGAACGCTGGAACAGGACGGCAACCCAGTCCAGTGTCTGAGACGCCGATCTCCACCGCGAACTGATGGGACGGATCCGGATAGATTCAGGTGGCGGCTGTAGTGAATCGGTGCCTGAGATTCAAAAATGCATGGTCAGCAGCTGGGGACCAGAACCTTGGGTGAGGTGAGTGCAGAGAGGGGGGAAGCCAGGGTGCTGTAGCCCCAGAGGAAGCGGCAATAGAAATGAGCAAATCCCAGGAAACATTGAAGCTGCACTCTGGATGTGGGTTCGGGCCAATCCTCCACGGCTCTCACCCTGTTAGGATCCATCTGAATGTTCCCTGCAGCGATGACGTAACCCAGAATATAGATAGTGGAGCGATGGAACTCACATTTCACAGCTTTAACAAACAACTAGTTCCCCTGGGAGACGCTGAAGGACTTGTCGGACGTGTTCCTGAACCGAACGGGAAAATCAAATCAAATTTGAGTTATAAAGCCCTTCTTACATCAGCTGATGCCACAAAGTGCTGTACAGAAACACAGCCTAAAACCCCAAACAGCAAGCAATGCAGGTGTAGAAGCACGGTGGCTAGGAAAAAACTCCCTAGAAAGGCCAGAAACTAGGAAGAAACCTAGAGAGAGGAACCAGGCTCTGAGGGGTGGCCAGTCCTCTTCTGGCTGTGCCGGGTGGAGATTATAACAGAACATGGTCCAAGATGTTCAAATGTTCATAGATGACCAGCAGGGTCAAATAATAATAATCACAGTGGTTGTCGAGGGTGCAACAGGTCAGCACCTCAGGAGTAAATGTCAGTTGGCTTTTCATAGCCAATCATTCAGAGTATCTCTACTGCTCCTGCTGTCTCTAGAGAGTTAAAAGCAGCAGGTCATGGACAGGTACGGACCACATCGTTGACCAGGGTCTGGAACACTGCGGGAGCGTTGATCAGTCCGGCATAACCAGGTACTCATAGTGCCCGCTAGTCGGGTTAAAGGTCAACCGTTCGTCTCCTTCCCGTATCTGAACCAGATGATAGGCGTTCCTAAAGGTCCAACTTGGAGAAAATGGTCGACCTCCTTGAGAGGCTTGAAAGCCTTTATGAAATGATACAGCGTTAAAACCTCCTACTTTGATACGCATTCTGGGGATTAAGAAGTGAGGCCACTAAAATAACAGGAATATATGGCATATAACTGCATATACCCACTGGGACAAGTGGTTAGGTAACCAGGTAACCAGGTCATTTCAGCCATGTGTAGTCGTGGTCACGCCCTGGACCAGAGCGAAGTCACGTGGTACAAAATGTAGCGCAAGCATAAGTATATATTCTACTCAATATTGCCTGAATGAATGTCCAATCTTTTACTTCCTGTCTTTTATATGCAATAACAACAATCTAACATCGTTCAGAGAAGTCTCACACCATCTAGTGGTTCTTTGTAAAAAAAAAAATCCCAGAGTGGCGTTGAAAACCATCTCACTGAAGGCATTTAGTTTATCCATCAAAGCCACAGAGAAAAATACCATTAGCAAGTGTGTATATTAGCGTGACACGGATGCATGACCTTGATAGTCATACGGTATGTACTAAACTGGTCTGACAGCTGCATTACAGGCAGAAGATTAGAGGGAAAATGGTAGTAGTAATCAGACCATTACCAAAGCAGTGGCTTCATTGGACAGGTCTGAATAACTACAGTATGAAATCAATAAAAAATCAATTATCATACACAATGTCATATCCTTTTCTGTATATTCGATGACAGAAAGAATGTCCTGAAATAAAAACGAAATAATATAATCCTGTCCATTTGACATGTCAACACTAGATGTCGCGGGGCAGTTAAAAACAGAATTATAATCCGGATTAAAACTCGGTGACTTTTCTAATGGAATTTCAACAGATGTTCAAATCTCACGCCGTACCTACCCACTGCTCATATTTATACAGGGAATCACAACATCATAGACAGATACCAGTCGTTCACCAGAAATGTGATTTTATTATTGCATCCGATTCAACATTATTCAAAAATATATATATATATATATTATTTTGTTTATCATTGGTCGTCATGGAAACATACGGGACGAGGAAGTCAAAAAGGAACAAAATAAAATACATATTTATGAAATAAAACACACAGTAACACCTCCATCTTAAAGGTACAATCTGGGATCAGGATGGGAATCGTCTACGTTGGAATATATTATAATAAATTCCAGATTGTAGCTTTACTAACTAGGCTGAGAGCTGATCTGATATTTATTCCAAATCTACGCGGCGCCTCTGTTGTAGTGGAGAGGGGTAGGACGGGGGGAGAGGAGTGGAGAGGGGTAGGATAGAGGAGAGGGGTAGGACGGGGGGAGAGGAGTGGAGAGTGGTAGGACGGAGGAGAGGAGTGGAGAGTGTTAGGACGGATGAGAAGAGAGGAGTGGAGAGGGGTAGGACGGAGGAGAGGAGTGGAGAGAGGTAGGACAGAGGAGAGGAGTGGAGAGGGGTAGGACGGAGGAGAGGAGAGGAGTGGAGAGGGGTAGGACGGAGGAGAGGAGTGGAGAGGGGTCGGACGGAGGAGAGGAATGAGAGGAATAGTAATGGAAGGTTGATCCACCACCAGTAGCAGGCCCAGTGACTGAGGAGTGACTGAGTAGTGACTGATGTGATTTATATCCTGCCTATAGGGCCAGACAGAGAGTCACTACAGGACTGTGTGTGTACACCTGCCCTCACCTGCCAGCTTAGGCTCCCAGGGACCCCCAGTAACCAGGCAACTGAGGCGTTTGGATTGGATTCTCAAGGGCATGACCTTGCGATCAGTTTAATATTCGCCCAAGTCAGAGATCAGATAACAGGGTCAGAGGTCAGATAAATAAAATAGTCAAACATAAACACATGTTATTATATACACAAATAGCAGGATATATAGATATGGAGATACTGGGTGAAATGTAGAGGCCTTTGGTTTGTTGACCCTTTCAGAATAAAAGTAACCTTTTCAAAATAAGAGTTAGTCATTGATCAATCATGATCAATTCAATTTCTATGTCTGTGGACAACGTGATTTAGAGAACGTCGTCAAGGCGACCAGAACAATCATTTCTATAACTGGACAAGGGGATAGTAAACCTTGTATAAGATAATAATAATGACTAGATAATCTTAAATCATAAAACAACGAAAAACAAAAGGAAAATATACAGAAAAATGACACCCAGGAGTTTATTATCTTTGTTCTCAAAGTAACAACTTCTGACCCTTTTGATTTGGTGCAATATAAACATCATCGTTGTCTCTCAGACATTAAACTGTTCAGTGGTGACACCATTCACAGACCTTTGGGCTCTAATTCAATCCGTTATTTTTTAAATTCATTTTAAATTCAGCGTTACAGCTGTGATTGAATTTTAGAGGCCATGTTCCCGCGTTAGCTGAGACCGCATTCAAGGTAAACACTGCATATATCTGCGAAATCGGAAAATGAACGTTACATTTCTACCAGCGAAACAGACTCAATAGAGCCCCTTGTGTATCCAAACCTGAGTCTTGTTCATTAGGCCACACAATGGAACATTTAAAAAAACAAAAATGAGTCTTTCTTATTGGACAAGTCCAGATAGTCCCTCCCCGTTTCAGTCTGTTCTCTTCTGTTTGGTGCCTGATGAACACACCTCTGTCTCCTATTTATCTCGTGTTTAAGTCGAGCGAACCCATCTCTGTTGCCCATCTGTCCACTGTTGTTATGGACAAAGAGCCGTAATTCAATTCACTGTTCCTCTGACTGTACTGGCTGTATAGCCACACAAACACAAAGATTACTGTGTCGAGTCACTCCAACCAGTCCACACACAGACCTCACATGTACCTCTGTAAAATCTCTATATCTTTATCGTAAATGCAACTTTTTTCCTCACTGTATTCTCACAAGTATTACTGTATTCTCACTAGGCTTACTGTATTCTGACAAGGATTACTGTATTTTCACTAGGCTTACTGTATTCTGACAAGTATTACTGTATTCTCACTAGGCTTACTGTATTCTCACAAGTATTACTGTATTCTCACTAGGCTTACTGTATTCTCACAAGTATTACTGTATTCTCACTAGGCTTACTGTATTCTGACAAGGATTACTGTATTCTCACAAGTATTACTGTATTCTCACTAGGCTTACTGTATTCTCACAAGTATTACTGTATTCTCACTAGGCTTACTGTATTCTGACAAGGATTACTGTATTCTCACTAGGCTTACTGTATTCTGACAAGTATTACTGTATTCTCACTAGGATGGTATCGCGCCGTCCCAACCTTCGCTCTCTCTCCCCCGCTACTCTCTCCTCTTCCATCCTATCATCTCTTCCCTCTGCTCAAACCTTCTCCAACCTATCTCCTGATTCTGCCTCCTCAACCCTCCTCTCCTCCCTTTCTGCATCCTTTGACTCTCTATGTCCCCTATCCTCCAGGCCGGCTCGGTCCTCCCCTCCCGCTCCGTGGCTCAACGACTCATTGCGAGCTCACAGAACAGGGCTCCGGGCAGCCGAGCGGAAATGGAGGAAAACTCGCCTCCCTGCGGACCTGACATCCTTTCACTCCCTCCTCTCTACATTTTCCTCTTCTCTCTCTGCTGCTAAAGCCACTTTCTACCACTCTAAATTCCAAGCATCTGCCTCTAACCCTAGGAAGCTCTTTGCAACCTTCTCCTCCCTCCTGAATCCTCCTCCCCCTCCCCCTCCTCCCTCTCTGCAGATGACTTCGTCAACCATTTTGAAAAGAAGGTCGACGACATCCGATCCTCGTTTGCTAAGTCAAACGACACCGCTGGTTCTGCTCACACTGCCCTACCCTGTGCTCTGACCTCTTTCTCCCCCCTCTCTCCAGATGAAATCTCGCGTCTTGTGACGGCCGGCCGCCCAACAACCTGCCCGCTTGACCCTATCCCCTCCTCTCTTCTCCAGACCATTTCCGGAGACCTTCTCCCTTACCTCACCTCGCTCATCAACTCATCCCTGACCGCTGGCTACGTCCCTTCCGTCTTCAAGAGAGCGAGAGTTGCACCTCTTCTGAAAAAGCCTACACTCGATCCCTCCGATGTCAACAACTACAGACCAGTATCCCTTCTTTCTTTTCTCTCCAAAACTCTTGAACGTGCCGTCCTTGGCCAGCTCTCCCGCTATCTCTCTCAGAATGACCTTCTTGATCCAAATCAGTCAGGTTTCAAGACTAGTCATTCAACTGAGACTGCTCTTCTCTGTATCACGGAGGCGCTCCGCACTGCTAAAGCTAACTCTCTCTCCTCTGCTCTCATCCTTCTAGACCTATCGGCTGCCTTCGATACTGTGAACCATCAGATCCTCCTCTCCATCCTCTCCGAGTTGGGCATCTCCGGCGCGGCCCACGCTTGGATTGCGTCCTACCTGACAGGTCGCTCCTACCAGGTGGCGTGGCGAGAATCCGTCTCCACACCACGTGCTCTCACCACTGGTGTCCCCAGGGCTCTGTTCTAGGCCCTCTCCTATTCTCGCTATACACCAAGTCACTTGGCTCTGTCATAACCTCACATGGTCTCTCCTATCATTGCTATGCAGACGACACACAATTAATCTTCTCCTTTCCCCCTTCTGATGATCAGGTGGCGAATCGCATCTCTGCATGTCTGGCAGACATATCAGTGTGGATGACGGATCACCACCTCAAGCTGAACCTCGGCAAGACGGAGCTGCTCTTCCTCCCGGGAAGGACTGCCCGTTCCATGATCTCGCCATCACGGTTGACAACTCCATTGTGTCCTCCTCCCAGAGCGCTAAGAACCTTGGCGTGATCCTGGACAACACCCTGTCGTTCTCAACTAACATCAAGGCGGTGGCCCGTTCCTGTAGGTTCATGCTCTACAACATCCGCAGAGTACGACCCTGACTCACACAGGAAGCGGCGCAGGTCCTAATCCAGGCACTCGTCATCTCCCGTCTGGATTACTGCAACTCGCTGTTGGCTGGGCTCCCTGCCTGTGCCATTAAACCCCTACAACTCATCCAGAACGCCGCAGCCCGTCTGGTGTTCAACCTTCCCAAGTTCTCTCACGTCACCCCGCTCCTCCGCTCTCTCCACTGGCTGCCAGTTGAAGCTCGCATCCGCTACAAGACCATGGTGCTTGCCTACGGAGCTGTGAGGGGAACGGCACCTCAGTACCTCCAGGCTCTGATCAGGCCCTACACCCAAACAAGGGCACTGCGTTCATCCACCTCTGGCCTGCTCACCTCCCTACCACTGAGGAAGTACAGTTCCCGCTCAGCCCAGTCAAAACTGTTCGCTGCTCTGGCACCCCAATGGTGGAACAAACTCCCTCACGACGCCAGGACAGCGGAGTCAATCACCACCTTCCGGAGACACCTGAAACCCCACCTCTTTAAGGAATACCTAGGATAGGATAAAGTAATCCCTCTCACCCCCCTTAAAAGATTTAGATGCACTACTGTTCCACTGGATGTCATAAGGTGAATGCACCAATTTGTAAGTCGCTCTGGATAAGAGCGTCTGCTAAATGACTTAAATGTAAATGTAAATGTATTACTGTATTCTCACTAGGCTTACTGTATTCTGACAAGGATTACTGTATTCTCACAATGCTTACTTTCATCCAAAACCCAATGATTAATTTCCAAACGGTTTACTTTAAAATCCACAGTCACTTGTCAAAAACATGTATTCATGTCTTTTGATGAGCTATTATTATGTTTAGATATCTAGTTAAAAATGTATACAGAATGTAGACATATATTCTTAGAACACATACACAAGGATCCATCCAATATGGCTGAAACAAGATATTGATAGACATACCATCTACATTTTTTTTCCAGTTAATCTCTGAAATGTACCAAAGTACAGTTCAGTCATAGTCCTTTACTTTGGGTGGCCTCACGTTCTCCACACTTCCACAACAGGAAGTGAAAAAGGGAACCACAATACACTGAGAAAATATCATATTATTAAAAAAAGGTCAATATTTTTTGTTGTTATAATCTCTATAAGGGTCAAAGGTTAGATAAATATGCATGTTTAACAAATACTTTAACACAAAATTACAACGTGAGGATATAGGCTAGAATATATATTTTATGTTATCGGAAATTGGTCAATATATTTTCTTGTGGTTTAATATTATCCAGCAATCCATATTGGTACAGTACCTCCACATTCAACATAGTACAGTAGTAGTAGTAGCATTGTACTGTAGAAAAATACTCAACCCAGTGGGCAAAGATGGCTGAAATGACATCATTACCAATTGTACAACCAGAACTAGTTTCGCCCGCTGGGAACTCACTCTGTTCATTCACTCTGCATAAAAAATACATCTTTCTCCTAAGTCTTTTTCCTGCAATATAGATACGTACTCCCTCACACCCTTCTTGAATAATATAAAACCTACACTAGCAATTAAAAAAACACAATGCCAATAGCAAAGACAATTTCCCCATAGTTCAAGCATGGCAGGAGGGTGTTTTTAAACCTCACAAGTTGGAAGGGAGATTGGAGACTGTGTACTCTGCCCCAGATGTAACAGGAAGATTGTGGTTGGGATGCGAAGAGTTCGGTGCTTCTTGGCTCACGGCAGTTGGAGGTTCAGATCCCATGGGAGTGTAGTGACTCAGAGGAGTGGCGTGCCCTGGGGTGGGGCTGTACCATTTATTACTGCTGCCACCCACCATGGGAAGAGAGGAACCAAGCCCCCCTGAAGATATGGAGAGAGGCGGTATGGAGAGAGCCCCTTCCTGGGGTAGATAGCTGTGTGAGCCCGAGGTGGAAACAGTGGGGATAGTCCTGACATCCTGCATGAAGAGATCCACCAGGGACTCTGCCCTCTGTCCTCTGCCCTCTGCCCTCAGCCCTCTCCCATCTACCTGGGGAGGGCATGATGTCTGTGGGGTGAGGGAGCTGTGAGAGCCATTGGCGCTGGAGGGTTGGCTATGGAGCTGGCTGTGGAGCTGAAGCACCGTCGTGCCTGTCAGAGGGCTCTGGATGGTGGGGCTGTGTGTTACCGGTGGGGTACAGGCCGGGGAGCCATCCCCTGACCCGTACTGGGCCAGCAAGGCCAGGGCAAAGTGGGAAGAATGAGCAGAGTGCTCTGGGAGAACCTGTGGGAGGAGACTGGGGTGGAGGCCGGGGTGGAGGCCTGCCAGACTGTGGTGCACCAGGGAAGATGGGACTCCAACACCTCCAACGCCTCCAACACCTCCAACACCTCCAACGCTGGCCTGTTCTGGGATAGATATAGATAGAAACCCACTGGAGCTGTGGTGCTGGGTGGGGTTGCTAGGGCTTGTGGTCGTGTAGGGACAGTGGGGGAGGAGGAGGTGACCTGCTCTCTCCTGATGACCAGGTCCCATCTTGACGTGCTGCTGCTGCTGCTGAGCGCTAGTAGTGTGAGAGTTCTGTAGCTGGCTCAGGATGGGGCTGACAGGGCTACAGATGAGAGGGCTTAGAGTGGAACCAGAGGGGGCTGAGTGGGCTGGGTATCTCGGTGTGCCCATGGTGGGCCTCCCTGATGCCTCCTGCTGGTGGATCCCTGGTGGGCCGTATGGGTGGTGGTGCTGGAGCTGGGCCATGCAGGTGGAGGTGGAGGAGGAGGGTGGATACTCCCGGATGGAGGCCTGGCCCATGGGGAAGGGAGAGGCTCTGCTGGGCTGAGCCTGGGAGTCGGTGGAGGTGATGGAGGAGGTGGGCTGGTACATGGAGGTCAGAGGTGACAGAGGATACATGGAGGAGGCTGTGGAGACTAAATGCTGCGCCCGGAGCGAGGCTAATATCGGAGTGTCCACTCCAGATCGGAACATCACAGAACCGTCCGGAGACGCAGCCCCGGAGCCACAGCCACTGGACACGCCCACAAACATGCCCCTCTGCAGACGCTGGCCTCTAGGATCCTTGAATGACTCGGACACAGAGAGCGGACGGTGAAAGAGGATCGGAGGGAGCTGGGCGTGGAGATGGGAGTGGGAGAAGGCCAGAGCCAGGGAGGTGGTGGCTGCAGCGGTCTGGAGGGGGCCCTGGACCAAGGGAGCCCAGATGACCCCCGGGGTGGAGGTGGGAGATAGGGCGTCGGCATCCAGGGACAGGGGAGAGATGTTGCTCTGGATGGCCATGTCCCGGTCTTGTTGTACGATCCTCTGGATGATCGCGTTCTCCAGGAGGTTCACAGCTCCTGAGTTCTGAGTGACTTTGTGTTGGAGCACAGAGTTCCTCTTTCCTGTAGAGAAGAAAGTCAAAGAGAGAAAGATTAGTATGTGTATCTGTTGCAGTCATCTTTGGGTGTGGCTGTCATATTTGATTCATCATTAGAGAGAACCAGAATTAGAGTGAACCAGAATGAGAGGGAACCAGAATTAGAGAGAACCAGAATTAGAGTGAACCAGAATGAGAGAGAACCAGAATGAGAGAGAACCAGAATGAGAGAGAACCAGAATTGGAGAGAACCAGAATTGGAGAGAACCAGAAATAGAGAGAAACAGAATTGGAGCGAAACAGAATTGGAGAGAAACAGAATGAGAGAGAACCAGAATTAGAGAGAACCAGAATTAGAGAGAACCAGAATTAGAGAGAGGCCTTGGTTCTGCACACCACAGTAGGGCTTATCAAACCATTAAACCACAGCTAAATGAGGGCCTTTTTTACACAATGCTTTCACCTCAGGGCAAAGAGATATCTCTCCCCTTCTGAATTAAAACAGTCAAATGTGCTGACATAAGAGATCCCCATCGGCTTGCCTGAATTTAATTCTCACACTTTCTTTTCACATATTCAGCCAGTTAAAATCCTTCCAGGTTATAATTAAAATGCATTAAGAACAGTACAGAGATCACCTATAGTGCAGTAGAGCTGCTCTAGGACCGGCACAGTGACTGGCACAGTGACCGGCACAGTCACACTTTGGTAGAACAGCAATATGCCTAATTTTTACAAATTGTGTTAGGTTGTTGAGAGGTTCTTGAGAGGAATATCATACTACTGTAGCTACGAAGGCTTTGGGAAACCAATCCTAGGTTGATGGCCCTCTGTAAGTTGTCACCTATGCGGTCCAGCCGGTCCAGAGCCACGGTCTCGAAGGCCCGTCTCATCATAGGGTACTCCTCCAGGACCTCGTTAAAGTTGTCCACAGACAGAGAGTACAGCCGGCAGTATGTCTCAGCGCGAACACTGGCCGTTCTTCTGCCTCGAGTCAGCAGGCATATCTCTGCAGGGAAAAGAAGAATGATTCAGTTCTAGATGTCAACCGACCACTCGGCTTTAGTTTTGTCCGCACACGTAGCATGAAATATTAAACCTATTTCAGAGAATTATATTTTTTGAGGAGAGGAGCACTATCATGCCCTATTTCTATGTAAAACACATTATACAGTATGAGTATTTGATTTCCAAAATAAACGGTTACAAAACGGCTGATATTCTCATTATGAAACAGAACTGTCTGTGCTGAGCTCCATGTACTGTACTGTTACGCACCAGAGGACAGGGAGTCAGAATAAATGATCATATCGTCAATATGAGTCGATAAAACACACAAACCAAGAGTAGTGTTTTCTGGACTAATTCAGCCGATGGAGGACTTAACGTTCTGACCTCGTCTGGTCCTTCTGTCGTCAGATCAGCAAAATAAAAACAACCCAAGATCCGTTCTAGTAAAAAAACAACGTAGGAGTATTATCAAGGGAAGCTGTCTGTCTGTCTGTCTGTCTGTCTGTCTGTCTGTCTGTCTGTCTGTCTGTCTGTCTGTCTGTCTGTCTGTCTGTCTGTCTGTCTGTCTGTCTGTCTGTCTGTCTGTCTGTCTGTCTGTCTGTCTGTCTGTCTGTCTGTCTGTCTGTCTGTCTCCCTGTCTGTCTGTCTGTCTGTCTCCTGTCTGTCTGTCTGTCTGTCTGTCTGTCTGTCTGTCTGTCTGTCTGTACGTGACCCTGTCTGTCTGTCTGTCTGTCTGTCTGTCTGTCTGTCTGTCTGTCTGTCTGTCTGTCTGTCTGTCTGTCTGTCTGTCTGTCTGTCTGTCTGTCTGTCTGTCTGTCTGTCTGTCTGTACGTGACCCTGCCTGCCTTCCTGCCTGTCTGTGTCTCTCTCTCTCTCTTTCTGGCCTCCTTTAGTTCTATTTAGTTTTTTAATCTATTTATTTATTAGATTTCTCAAATCTTTTGCTTATCATGAATTCTTGTTCAATACAGTGCACAGGCATAACACACATTTCAGGTTTAATCTTCGTGTTGAAGGGATTATATTCTCATGTTACAGTTTAATAGACACAGTGGAAACAACTCCATCACAAAGCTCAACCTCAACTAAATCCAAAGCCCTTGTGAGATGATTGGTATAAATTATTGTCTTGTCTGTAACACAGAGTCATATAAATTAATCAATGGATTATGTCTGGAGAAGAACATCCCTGGGAATCTCCCCCGGAACCTCCAGCACCCATATGAGGTCCCCCGGGGTTCCGTTTCGACAACCTTCTATTTCCACTCCTCATCTCCAGGGACTATGGTCCAAATGTAGCTAAATATGCCTATGTGGCTAACGCTGGTACATTAACATTGATATTAAGTGAACACTGAAATATTGATTAATGGCAAATGTCTCTGTCAAATAAATTCCATAAATCAATCAAACGAATATCCCGGAACGATGTGGGGTCCCTCAGGGGTATTGACACGATGTGGGGTCCCCCAGGGGTATTGACACGATGTGGGGTCCCCCAGGGGCGGGTATTGACACGATGTGGGGTCCCCCAGGGGTATAGACACGATGTGGGGTCCCCCAGGGGTATTGACACGATGTGGGGTCCCCCAGGGGTGTGGGGTCCCCCAGGGGCGGGTATTGACACCCCAGGGGCATTGACACGATGTGGGGTCCCCAGGGGTATTGACACGATGGGGTCCCCAGGGGTATTGACACGATGTGGGGTCCCCCAGGGGCAGGTATTGACACGATGTGGGGTCCCCCAGGGGTATTGACACGATGTGGGGTCCCCCAGGGGTATTGACACGATGTGGGGTCCCCCAGGGGTATTGACACGATGTGGGGTCCCCCAGGGGCGGGTATTGACACGATGTGGGGTCCCCCAGGGGCAGGTATTGACACGATGTGGGGTCCCCCAGGGGTATTGACACGATGTGGGGTCCCCCAGGGGTATTGACACGATGTGGGTTCCCCCAGGGGTATTGACACGATGTGGGGTCCCCAGGGGCGGGTATTGACACGATGTGGGGTCCCCCAGGACACGGTCCCCAGGGGTATTGACACGATGTGGGGTCCCCAGGGTATAGACACGATGTGGGGTCCCCAGGGCGGGTATAGACACGATGTGGGTCCCCAGGGGCATAGACACGATGTGGGTCCCCCCAGGGGTATAGACACGATGTGGGGTCCCCAGGGGTATAGACACGATGTGGGGTCCCCAGGGGTATAGACACGATGTGGGGTCCCCAGGGGTATAGACACGATGTGGGGTCCCCCAGGGGTATAGACACGATGTGGGGTCCCCCAGGGGTATAGACACGATGTGGGGTCCCCCAGGGGTATAGACACGATGTGGGGTCCCCCAGGGGTATTGACACGATGTGGGGTCCCCCAGGGGTATTGACACGATGTGGGGTCCCCCAGGGGCGGGTATTGACACGATGTGGGGTCCCCCAGGGGTATTGACACGATGTGGGGTCCCCCAGGGGTATTGACACGATGTGGGGTCCCCCAGGGGTATAGACACGATGTGGGGTCCCCCAGGGGCGGGTATTGACACGATGTGGGGTCCCCCAGGGGTATAGACACGATGTGGGGTCCCCCAGGGGTATTGACACGATGTGGGGTCCCCCAGGGGTATAGACACGATGTGGGGTCCCCCAGGGGTATAGACACGATGTGGGGTCCCCCAGGGGTATAGACACGATGTGGGGTCCCCCAGGGGTATAGACACGATGTGGGGTCCCCCAGGGGTATAGACACGATGTGGGGTCCCCCAGGGGCAGGTATTGACACCGTCCACATTCAAACTTTTCTATATTTTTTGCTGTTTTATTGTGTTTTTAATTGTGTTTTTATTGTTTTAATTGCATTTTCTTGTGTTTTTCTTGTGTTTTCTTGTGTTTTTATCATGTTTTATTGTGTTTTCAGACCCTGGTTCGATTCCAGGCTGTATCACAACCCGGCCGTGATTGGGTGTCCCATAGGGCGGCGCACAATTGGCCCAGCGTCGTCCGGGTTTGGCCGGTGTGTGTGGATATTGTAACAGAGGCTCTGTGACATCTTTCCTACCTCCAAAGTAGGACCCGTCAGACAGCTTGGTCTCTTTGTTGCCCTTGGCGATGACGCAGACCACCCCGTGTTGGATGAAGTACATCTTTCTGCCGACGGTCCCTTCCATAACCACGCTATCCATGGGCTGGAACACCTCAAAACGCAGCTTGGTCAGCATCGACGTCACAAAGTGGGGGTCGGCGTTGGCGAATAGAGGCATCGAAGCCACCAGCTTACGACAGTTGAAGTTGACGATCTCCTGAAAAGACAGAAATCATGAAATAGAAGAAAACTATATTTTAAGTACACAAAAAAAACGTGTTCTGTAAGGAGAATAAGATTCAGGACACTAGCAAGGTGGTATCGTGATAAACATTTTGACACTTCTAAGAGACGTATGAACAGAGATCTATTGGTATATATCATATGTATAGGTTGTCAGATCTACATTATAACAATTCAATCATTGTTTACACAAGTGGTATCATGATAAACATTTTGTAGGCAGGTAGCCTAGTGGTTAGAGTGGAGGGGCGGCAGGTAGCCTAGTGGTTAGAGTGGAGGGGCGGCAGGTAGCCTAGTGGTTAGAGTGGAGGGGCGGCAGGTAGCCTAGTGGTTAGAGTGGAGGGCGGCAGGTAGCCTAGTGGTTAGAGTGGAGGGCGGCAGGTAGCCTAGTGGTTAGAGTGGAAGGGCGGCAGGGTAGCCTAGTGGTTAGAGTGGAGGGCGGCAGGTAGCCTAGTGGTTAGAGTGGAGGGCGGCAGGTAGCCTAGTGGTTAGAGTGGAGGGGCGGCAGGTAGCCTAGTGGTTAGAGTGGAGGGGCGGCAGGTAGCCTAGTGGTTAGAGTGGAGGGGCGGCAGGTAGCCTAGTGGTTAGAGTGGAGGGGCGGCAGGTAGCCTAGTGGTTAGAGTGGAGGGGCGGCAGGTAGCCTAGTGGTTAGAGTGGAAGGGCGGCAGGGTAGCCTAGTGGTTAGAGTGGAGGGGCGGCAGGTAGCCTAGTGGTTAGAGTGGAGGGGCGGCAGGTAGCCTAGTGGTTAGAGTGGAGGGGGCGGCAGGTAGCCTAGTGGTTAGAGTGGAGGGGCGGCAGGTAGCCTAGTGGTTAGAGTGGAGGGGCGGCAGGTAGCCTAGTGGTTAGAGTGGAGGGCGGCAGGTAGCCTAGTGGTTAGAGTGGAGGGCGGCAGGTGGTTAGCCTAGTGGTTAGAGTGGAGGGCGGCAGGGTAGCCTAGTGGTTAGAGTGGAGGGGCGGCAGGTAGCCTAGTGGTTAGAGTGGAGGGGGCGGCAGGTAGCCTAGTGGTTAGAGTGGAGGGGTGGCAGGTAGCCTAGTGGTTAGAGTGGAGGGGCGGCAGGTAGCCTAGTGGTTAGAGTGGAGGGCGGCAGGTAGCCTAGTGGTTAGAGTGGAGGGGCGGCAGGTAGCCTAGTGGTTAGAGTGGAGGGGCGGCAGGTAGCCTAGTGGTTAGAGTGGAGGGGCGGCAGGTAGCCTAGTGGTTAGAGTGGAGGGGCGGCAGGTAGCCTAGTGGTTAGAGTGGAGGGCGGCAGGGTAGCCTAGTGGTTAGAGTGGAGGGGCGGCAGGTAGCCTAGTGGTTAGAGTGGAGGGGCGGCAGGTAGCCTAGTGGTTAGAGTGGAGGGGCGGCAGGTAGCCTAGTGGTTAGAGTGGAGGGGCGGCAGGTAGCCTAGTGGTTAGAGTGGAGGGGCGGCAGGTAGCCTAGTGGTTAGAGTGGAGGGGCGGCAGGTAGCCTAGTGGTTAGAGTGGAGGGCGGCAGGTAGCCTAGTGGTTAGAGTGGAGGGCGGCAGGTAGCCTAGTGGTTAGAGTGGAGGGGCGGCAGGGTAGCCTAGTGGTTAGAGTGGAGGGGCGGCAGGTAGCCTAGTGGTTAGAGTGGAGGGCGGCAGGTAGCCTAGTGGTTAGAGTGGAGGGGCGGCAGGTAGCCTAGTGGTTAGAGTGGAGGGGCGGCAGGTAGCCTAGTGGTTAGAGTGGAGGGGCGGCAGGTAGCCTAGTGGTTAGAGTGGAGGGGCGGCAGGTAGCCTAGTGGTTAGAGTGGAGGGGCGGCAGGTAGCCTAGTGGTTAGAGTGGAGGGGCGGCAGGTAGCCTAGTGGTTAGAGCGTTGGGCCAGTAACCGTAAAGGTTGCTAGATCGAATTCCCCGAGCTGACAAAGTACAAATCTGTCGTTCTGCCCCCTGAACAGGCAGTTAACCCACTGTTCCCAGGCCGTCATTGTAAATAAGAATTTGTTCTTAACTGACTTGCCTAGTTAAATAAAGGTAAAATAAAGGTAAAATAAAGGTAAAATAAAGGTAAAATAAAGGTCAAATAAAGGTCAAATAAAGGTCAAATAAAGGTCAAATAAAGGTTAAAGTTTAAATAAAGGTTAAATACAGGTTAAATAAAGGTTAACCTCTTAAGTCGACCCTCTACTTTTTTGAACATTCTGTTAAAAATCGCGCAACATTTCAGCGCCCTGCTACTCATGCCAGGAATATAGTATATGCATTTGCTTAGTCTGTGTGGATAGAAAACACTCAGACGTTTATAAAACTGGTTAAATCACTGCTGTGGCTTTACCAGAACGGCATTTACATCGAAAAGCACAGGAAAAACTGATCACTGAAAATGGGAAAATATATCCATGCGCTACTTGAACCCATTGATAAAGGTGAACCACAATTAATTGACTGAGGTTGCAGTACCTACAGCTTCCACACGGTGTCTAGAGTCTTGTCATTTCCCTTCGAGTTTTTTCTTAGTCAAACACATGCGCAGGGCACCGTATCTCCTCAAGTCTAGGACCGGATATTTTCGTTGAGTTTCTAGCCGGACATTTTTCCAGACGGACAGCTAATGATCTTTACATCGCCTCCTGATGAATTTTATCGCTTATTAACGTTTACTAATACCTAAAGTTGCATTACAAACGTATTTCGAAGTGTTTTGTGAAAGTTTATCGTCGACTTTTTGAATTTTAAAAAATGACGTTACGTTTTGAAACAATGTTTTTTTCGTTTATCACACAGTCTACATATAACGATATGTAGGCTTTATATGGACCGATTTAATCGAAATAAAGACCCAAATAGTGTTTATGGGACATCTAGGAGTGCCAACAAAGAAGATGGTGAAAGGTAATGAATGTTTTCTATTTTATTGTGCGGTTTGTGTAACGCCGAAATGCTAATTATTTTGTTTACGTCCCCTGCGGGTCTTTTGGGGTGTTACATGCTATCAGATAATAGCTTCTCATGCTTTCGCCGAAAAGCATTTTAAAAATCTGACTTGTTGCCTGGATTCACAACGAGTGTAGCTTTAATTCGATACCCTGCATGTGTATTTTAATGAACTTTTGAGTTTTAACTAATACTATTAGCATTTAGCGTAGCGCATTTGCATTTCCAGAGCTCTAGTTGGGATGCAAGCGTCCCGAGTAGAAGCAAGAGGTTAAATAAAGGTTAAATACAGGTTAAATAAAGGTTAAATAAAGGTTAAATAAAGGTTAAATAAAGGTTAAATACAGGTTAAGTACAGGTTAAATAAAGGTTAAATAAAGGTTAAATACAGGTTAAATACAGGTTAAATACAGGTTAAATAAAGGTCAAATAAAGGTTAAATAAAGGTTAAATAAAGGTCAAATAAAGGTTAAATAAAGGTTAAATAAAGGTTAAATAAAGGTCAAATAAAGGTCAAATAAAGGTTAAATAAAGGTCAAATAAAGGTTAAATAAAGGTTAAATAAAGGTTAAATAAAGGTTAAATACAGGTTAAATACAGGTTAAATAAAGGTTAAATAAAGGTTAAATAAATGTTAAATAAAGGTCAAATAAAGGTTAAAGGTTAAATAAAGGTTAAATAAAGGTTAAATACAGGTTAAATAAAGGTTAAATAAAGGTTAAATAAAGGTTAAATACAGGTTAAATAAAGGTTAAATAAAGGTTAAATACAGGTTAAATACAGGTTAAATAAAGGTTAAATAAAGGTTAAATAAAGGTTAAATACAGGTTAAATACAGGTTAAATAAAGGTTAAATAAAGGTTAAATACAGGTTAAATAAAGGTTAAATAAAGGTCAAATAAAGGTCAAATAAAGGTTAAATAAAGGTTAAATACAGGTTAAATAAAGGTTAAATAAAGGTCAAATAAAGGTTAAATAAAGGTCAAATAAAGGTCAAATAAAGGTTGAATAAAGGTTGAATAAAGGTTGAATAAAGGTTAAATAAAGGTCAAATAAAGGTTAAATAAAGGTTAAATACACTATGTCCCTTATTTGCAGCAAACATAGACCCTGTCCCAAATGATTCCCTACGTAGTGCACTACTTTTTCACCAGAGCCTAATGGTCCCTGATCAAAAGTAGGGCACTAAATAGGGAATAGGGTGCTACCACAGAATATTGAACGGATACGTCCCTCAACAAAGTCAGAATGTGTCCTATCTACTAGCCAATGAGATGAAGGCATCACGCCCTGCCATCATTAGGGTGATAAATAACTGCAGTCATAGGGCCTGAGTCCCAAATGGAACCCCATCCTCTACACACTGTAGTGCACTACATGCCAGAGCCCTGTGGGCTAGAAAGGGAATAGTGTGACATTTGGGACTCCGTCATTGAGATTAAGGCGTGATTGAGACAGAACCAGCGAAGGTTATTATTATCATGATAATGTGTCTGACGTCTCACACACACACACACACACACACACACACACACACACACACACACACACACACACACACACACACACACACACACACACACACACACACACACACACACACACACACACACACACACACACACACACACTGACCTCTCTGAGCGGTTCGTTCAGCTCCCCCAGAATGCTCTCCTCGTCAAACATCTTGCCCTGGAAGCGATGTTCGTAGTAGTCATGGACCCGCTGTCGCATGCCGGCAGGAAGCTTGTGGAAGGACATGTACTGCTCCACCTGTTTATACTGTAGACACAGAGATAATTGATTAGTTGATTAATTAAAAAGACATGTACTGCTCCACCTGTTTATACTGTAGACACAGAGATAATTGATTAGTTGATTCATTAAAAAGGCATGTACTGCTCCACCTGTTTATACTGTAGACACAGAGATAATTGATTAGTTGATTCATTAAAAAGGCATGTACTGCTCCACCTGTTTATACTGTAGACACAGAGATAATTGATTAGTTGATTCATTAAAAAGGCATGTACTGCTCCACCTGTTTATACTGTAGACACAGAGATAATTGATGAGTTGATTCATTAAAAAGACATGTACTGCTCCACCTGTTTATACTGTAGACACAGAGATAATTGATTAGTTGATTCATTGATTGATTAAAAAGGCACCTTTATTTAACCAGGTAGGCTAGTTGAGAACAAGTTCTCATTTGCAACTGCGACCTGGCCAAGATAAAGCATAGCAGTGTGAACAGACAACACAGAGTTACACATGGAGTAAACAATTAACAAGTCAATAACACAGTAGAGAAAAAAAAGAAAAAAGGGGGAGTCTATATACATTGTGTGCAAAAGGCATGAGGTAGGCGAATAATTACAATTTTGCAGATTAACACTGGAGTGATAAATGATCAGATGGTCATGTACAGGTAGAGATATTGGTGTGCAAAAGAGCAGAAAAGTAAATAAGTAAAACAGTATGGGGATGAGGTAGGTGAAAATGGGTGGGCTATTTACCAATAGACTATGTACAGCTGCAGCGATCGGTTAGCTGCACAGATAGCTGATGTTTGAAGTTGGTGAGGGAGATAAAAGTCTCCAACTTCAGCGATTTTTGCAATTCGTTCCAGTCACAGGCAGCAGAGTACTGGAACGAAAGGCGGCCAAATGAGGTGTTGGCTTTAGGGATGATCAATGAGATACACCTGCTGGAGCGCGTGCTACGGATGGGTGTTGCCATCGTGACCAGTGAACTGAGATAAGGCGGAGCTTTACCTAGCATGGACTTGTAGATGACCTGGAGCCAGTGGGTCTGGCGACGAATATGTAGCGAGGGCCAGCCGACTAGAGCATACAAGTCGCAGTGGTGGGTGGTATAAGGTGTTTTAGTGACAAAACGGATGGCACTGTGATAGAGTGGAGAGTGATTGAGTGGAGAGTGATTGAGTGGAGAGTGAGGGTAATTATGTGGAGAGTGAGGGTATTACGTGGAGAGTGAGGGTATGTCCACTAGTTGCAGATAATTCAACACACCGTTAATTTCATTTCCTATGGAGAGTAGAAGTGGACGATGGAAGATTTGTCTAACTCCGCCTTTCCCATCCGCCTTTCCCATCCACCTCTCTCTCTCTCTCTCTCTCTCTCTCTCTCTCTCTCTCTCTCTGTCTCTCTCTCTCTCTCTCTCTCTCTCTCTCTCTCCCTCCCTCCCCCTCTCTCTCTCTCAGGCCCTCACTACTGAGAAGGCAAGGCCAGACCATCGGACTCGGAGTCCAGCAGTCACTCACCTTCTCCTGGTACTGACGTCGGGACGAGTCCAGTGACTGAATCAGAGCGGTAGCATGGCCTACGAACATGGCGTAGCAGGTGGCTCCCACGATCATACTGAGGATGGTTAGCCAAACGTCTACCAGGCCCACAGGAGGGTACATACCGTACCCGATACACAGCATGTGACTCATAGCCTTGAACAGGGCATAGGAATACTGCTGGCCCCACGTGTCATTCTGTAGGAGGGAGAGGAAAGAGGAGAAGAGACGGAGAGATTAAAAGAATAGTGAGAGAAAAGAAAAGGAATGAGAGATGAGAAGACACTGGGGGGTAGACTGGACACTAGGGGTAGACTGGACACTAGGGGTAGACTGGACACTAGGGATAGACTGGACACTAGGGTTAGACTGGACACTAGGGGTAGACTGGACACTAGGGGTAGACTGGACACTAGGGGTAGATTGGACACTAGGGATAGACTGGACACTAGAGGTAGACTGGAAACTAAGGGTAGATTGGACACTAGGGATAGACTGGACACTAGGGGTAGACTGGACACTAGGGGTAGATTGGACACTAGGGGTAGACTGGACACTAGGGGTAGACTGGACACTAGGGGTAGACTGGACACTAGGGGTAGACTGGAAACTAAGGGTAGATTGGACACTAGGGGTAGACTGGACACTAGGGGTAGACTGGACACTAGGGGTAGATTGGACACTAGGGGTAGACTGGACACTAGGGGTAGATTGGACACTAGGGGTAGACTGGACACTAGGGGTAGACTGGACACTAGGGGTAGACTGGACACTAAGGGTAGATTGGACACTAGGGGTAGATTGGACACTAGGGGTAGATTGGACACTAGGGGTAGATTGGACACTAGGGGTAGATTGGACACTAGGGGTAGACTGGACACTAGGGGTAGACTGGACACTAGGGATAGACTGGACACTAGGGGTAGACTGGACACTAGGGGTAGATTGGACACTAGGGGTAGACTGGACACTAGGGGTAGATTGGACACTAGGGATAGACTGAACACTAGGGGTAGACTGGACACTAGGGGTAGACTGGACACTAGGGGTAGAGTGGACACTAGGGGTAGACTGGACACTAGGGGTAGACTGGACACTAGGGGTAGACTGGACACTAGAGGTAGACTGGACACTAGGGGTAGATTGGACACTAGGGGTAGATTGGACACTAGGGGTAGACTGGACACTAGGGGTAGATTGGACACTAGGGGTAGACTGGACACTAGGGGTAGACTGGACACTAGGGGTAGATTGGACACTAGGGGTAGATTGGACACTAGGGGTAGATTGGACACTAGGGGTAGATTGGACACTAGGGGTAGACTGGACACTAGAGGTAGATTGGACACTAGGGGTAGACTGGACACTAGAGGTAGACTGGACACTAGGGGTAGATTGGACACTAGGGGTAGACTGGACACTAGGGGTAGACTGGACACTAGGGGTAGATTGGACACTAGGGGTAGATTGGACACTAGGGGTAGACTGGACACTAGGGGTAGACTGGACACTAGGGGTAGACTGGACACTAGAGGTAGACTGGACACTAGGGGTAGACTGGACACTAGGGGTAGACTGGACACTAGGGGTAGATTGGACACTAGGGGTAGACTGGACACTAGGGGTAGACTGGACACTAGGGGTAGACTGGACACTAGGGGTAGACTGGACACTAGAGGTAGACTGGACACTAGAGGTAGATGGACATGATGGAAAGACGGAGCAGATTGCCTAATGCTCCAGGATGAGTAAAAGTATGTGAGTAAGACCTTTGGAACACAGGACTTTTAGAACACTGGACTTTTGGAATGCTGACCACCATCTTGTTTCTGATTACCCAACAGTCAGAAGGGGAAGTCCTGTAGCACAGGATCCGGTGTGTGTGCGTGTGTGTGTGTTTGTGTGTGTGTGCGTGTGTGTGTGTGTGTCTACTCACCACCATCTTGTTTCTGGTGACCCAGCAGTCAGAGGGGAACTCTTGCAGCATGGGAACCAGGAATTGCAGACATCCATCCCAGTGACACAAGAGCAGCATCATAGCTATCAGGTTCACGATCCTCACCATGGCACTGGCCAGGTCATAGGTCATATGGAAAACCTAGGAGATTAGAATTAGAATGAGAAAAACTTTATTGTCCACCACGCAAGGGGGATTAACTAACATTACTGAACCTGCAGCTAGCTAAGTAACTATTGTATTCTAATTCGCCAGCAGTGTAAACACCACTAAAAACCACTAAATACTACTACATACTACTAAACACCACTAAACACTACTAAACACCACTAAACACTACTAAACACCACTAAACACCACTAAACACCCCTAAATATCATTAAATACTACTACATACTACTAAACACCACTAAACACTACTAAACACCACTAAACACCACTAAACACCACTAAACACCCCTAAATATCATTAAATACTACTACATACCACTAAACACCCCTAAACACTACTAAACACTACTAAACACCACTAAACACCCCTAAACACTACTAAATACTACTACATACTACTAAACACCACTAAACACCACTAAACACCACTAAATACTACTACATACTACTAAACACCCCTAAACACCCCTAAACACCACTAAACACTACTAAACACCACTAAACACTACTAAACACCCCTAAACACCCCTAAACACCACTAAACACTACTAAACACCACTAAACACCCCTAAATATCATTAAATACTACTACATACCACTAAACACCCCTAAACACCCCTAAACACCCCTAAACACCACTAAACACCACTAAACACTACTAAACACCCCTAAACACTACTAAACACCCCTAAATATCACTAAATACTACTACATACTACTAAACATCACTAAACACCACTAAACACCACTAAATACTACTACATACTACTAAACACCACTAAACACCACTAAACACCCCTAAACACCACTAAACACCACTAAACACCCCTAAACACTACTAAACACCACTAAACACCACTAAACACCACTAAACACCACTAAACACTACTAAACACCCCTAAACACTACTAAACACCACTAAACACCACTAAACACTACTAAACACCCCTAAACACTACTAAACACCACTAAACACCCCTAAACACCACTAGACACCACTAAACACCACTAAATACTACTAAACACCACTAAACACTACTAAACACCACTAAACACCACTAAATACTACTAAACACCACTAAATACTACTAAACACCACTAAACACCACTAAACACCACTAAATACTACTAAACACCTCTAAACACTACTAAACATCACTAAACACCCCTAAACACCACTAAACACCACTAAATACTACTAAACACCACTAAATACTACTAAACACCACTAAACACTACTAAACATTACAAAACACCCCTAAACACCACTAAATACTACTAAACACCACTAAACACCACTAAACACCACTAAACACCCCTAAACACTACTAAACACCACTAAATACTACTAAACACCACTAAACATCACTAAACACCACTAAACACCACTAAACACCACTAAATACTACTAAACACCACTAAACACCACTAAACACCCCTAAACACCACTAAATACTACTAAAAACTACTAAAAACCACTAAACACCCCTAAATATCACTAAATACTACTACATACTACTAAACACCACTAAATACTACTACATATTTCTAAACACCACTAAACACCACTAAATACTACTACACACCACTAAACACCCCTAAACACCACTAAACACTACTAAAAACTACTAAAAACCACTAAACACCCCTAAATATCACTAAATACTACTACATACGACTAAACACCACTAAATACTACTACATATTACTAAACACCACTAAACACCACTAAACACCACTAAATACTACTACATACTACTAAACACCACTAAACACCCCTAAATACTACTACATATTACTAAACACCACTAAACACCACTAAACACCACTAAACACCACTAAATACTACTACATATTACTAAACACCACTAAACACTACTTAGACATCACTAAATACTACTAAATACCACTAAATACTACTAAACACCCCTAAACAACACTAAACATCACTAAATACTACTAAACACCACTAAACACTACTACACACCACTAAACACCACTAAATACTACTACACACCACTAAACAACACTAAACACTACTTAGACATCACTAAATACTACTAAATACCACTAAACACTACTAAACACCCCTAAACAACACTAAACATCACTAAATACTACTAAACACCACTAAACACTACTAAACACCACGAAACACCACTAAACACCCCTAAACAATACTAAACACTACTTAAACATCACTAAACACTACTAAACACCACTAAATACTACTAAACACCCCTAAACACCACTAAACACCACTAAACACCCCTAAACAATACTAAACACTACTTAAACATCACTAAACACTACTAAACACCACTAAATACTACTAAACACCCCTAAACACCACTAAACACCACTAAACACCCCTAAACAATACTAAACACTACTTAAACATCACTAAACACCACTATATACTACTAAACACCACTAAACACCCGTAAACATTACTAAACATCACTAAATACTACTACATACTACTAAACACCACTAAATACTACTAAACACCACTAAACATCACTAAATACTACTAAACACCACTAAATACTACTAAACACCACTAAACACCCCTAAACACTACTAAACATCACTAAATGCTACTAAACACCACTAAACATCACTAAAAACTACTAAACACCACTAAATGCTACTAAACACCACTAAAAACTACTAAACACCACTAAACACCACTAAATACTACTAAATACTATTAAACACCACTAAACACCACTAAATACTACTAAACACCCCTAAACACCACTAAACACTACTTAAAGATCACTAAACACCACTAAACACCACTAAATACTACTAAATACTACTAAACACCACTAAACACCCCTAAACACCACTAAACACTACTTAAAGATCACTAAACACCACTAAACACCACTAAACACCACTAAACACTACTTGAAGATCACTAAACACCACTAAACACCACTAAACACTACTTAAAGATCACTAAATACCACTAAACACCCCTAAACACCACTAAACACCACTAAACACCACTAAACACCCCCAAACACCACTAAACACCACTAAACACCACTAAACACCCCTAAACACCTCTAAACACTACTAAACATCACTAAACACCTCTAAACACTACTAAACACCACTAAATACTACTAAACACCCCTAAACACCACTAAACACCACTAAACACCCCTAAACAATACTAAACACTACTTAAACATCACTAAACACCACTAAATACTACTAAACACCACTAAACACCCCTAAACACTACTAAACATCACTAAATACTACTACATACTACTAAACACCACTAAATACTACTAAACACCACTAAACATCACTAAATACTACTAAACATCACTAAATACTACTAAACACCACTAAATACTACTAAACACCACTAAACACCCCTAAACACTACTAAACATCACTAAATGCTACTAAACACCACTAAACACCACTAAATGCTACTAAACACCACTAAAAACTACTAAACACCACTAAACAACACTAAATACTACTAAATACTATTAAACACCACTAAACACCACTAAATACTACTAAACACCCCTAAACACCACTAAACACTACTTAAAGATCACTAAACACCACTAAACACCACTAAATACTACTAAACACCACTAAACACTACTAAACACCACTAAACACCACTAAATACTACTAAATACTACTAAACACCACTAAACACCCCTAAACACCACTAAACACTACTTAAAGATCACTAAACACCACTAAACACCACTAAACACCACTAAACACTACTTAAAGATCACTAAACACCACTAAACACCACTAAACACTACTTAAAGATCACTAAATACCACTAAACACCCCTAAACACCACTAAACACCACGAAACACCCCCAAACACCACTAAACACCACTAAACACCACTAAACACCCCCAAACACCACTAAACACCACTAAACACCACTAAACACCCCTAAACACCTCTAAACACTACTAAACACCACTAAACACCTCTAAACACTACTAAACACCACTAAACACCACTAAATACTACTAAACACCACTAAACACCACTAAACACCCCTAAACAATACTAAACACTACTTAAACATCACTAAACACCACTAAATACTACTAAACACCACTAAACACCCCTAAACACTACTAAACATCACTAAATACTACTACATACTACTAAACACCACTAAATACTACTAAACACCACTAAACATCACTAAATACTACTAAACATCACTAAATACTACTAAACACCACTAAATACTACTAAACACCACTAAATACTACTAAACACCACTAAACACCCCTAAACACTACTAAACATCACTAAATGCTACTAAACACCACTAAACACCACTAAATGCTACTAAACACCACTAAAAACTACTAAACACCACTAAACAACACTAAATACTACTAAATACTATTAAACACCACTAAACACCACTAAATACTACTAAACACCCCTAAACACCACTAAACACTACTTAAAGATCACTAAACACCACTAAACACCACTAAATACTACTAAACACCACTAAACACTACTAAACACCACGAAATCCAGGCACTTGTCATCTCCCGTCTGGATTACTGCAACTCGCTGTTGGCTGGGCTCCCTGCCTGTGCCATTAAACCCCTACAACTCATCCAGAACGCCGCAGCCCGTCTGGTGTTCAACCTTCCCAAGTTCTCTCACGTCACCCCGCTCCTCCGCTCCCTCCACTGGCTTCCAGTTGAAGCTCGCATCCGCTACAAGACCATGGTGCTTGCCTACGGAGCTGTGAGGGGAACGGCACCTCAGTACCTCCAGGCTCTGATCAGGCCCTACACCCAAACAAGGGCACTGCGTTCATCCACCTCTGGCCTGCTCGCCTCCCTACCACTGAGGAAGTACAGTTCCCGCTCAGCCCAGTCAAAACTGTTCGCTGCTCTGGCCCCCCAATGGTGGAACAAACTCCCTCACGACGCCAGGACAGCGGAGTCAATCACCACCTTCCGGAGACACCTGAAACCCCACCTCTTTAAGGAATACCTAGGATAGGATAAAGTAATCCCTCTCACCCCCTCCCCTGAAAAGATTTAGATGCACTACTGTTCCACTGGAGGTCATAAGGTGAATGCACCAATTTGTAAGTCGCTCTGGATAAGAGCGTCTGCTAAATGACTTAAATGTAAATGTAAATGAAACACCACTAAACACCCCTAAACAATACTAAACACTACTTAAACATCACTAAACACTACTAAACACCACTAAATACTACTAAACACCCCTAAACACCACTAAACACCACTAAACACCCCTAAACAATACTAAACACTACTTAAACATCACTAAACACTACTAAACACCACTAAATACTACTAAACACCCCTAAACACCACTAAACACCACTAAACACCCCTAAACAATACTAAACACTACTTAAACATCACTAAACACCACTAAATACTACTAAACACCACTAAACACCCGTAAACATTACTAAACATCACTAAATACTACTACATACTACTAAACACCACTAAATACTACTAAACACCACTAAACATCACTAAATACTACTAAACACCACTAAATACTACTAAACACCACTAAACACCCCTAAACACTACTAAACATCACTAAATGCTACTAAACACCACTAAACATCACTAAAAACTACTAAACACCACTAAATGCTACTAAACACCACTAAAAACTACTAAACACCACTAAACACCACTAAATACTACTAAATACTATTAAACACCACTAAACACCACTAAATACTACTAAACACCCCTAAACACCACTAAACACTACTTAAAGATCACTAAACACCACTAAACACCACTAAATACTACTAAATACTACTAAACACCACTAAACACCCCTAAACACCACTAAACACTACTTAAAGATCACTAAACACCACTAAACACCACTAAACACCACTAAACACTACTTAAAGATCACTAAACACCACTAAACACCACTAAACACTACTTAAAGATCACTAAATACCACTAAACACCACTAAACACCCTAAACACCACTAAACACCCCTAAACACCACTAAACACCACTAAACACCACGAAACACCCCCAAACACCACTAAACACCACTAAACACCACTAAACACCCTAAACACCTCTAAACACTACTAAACACCACTAAACACCTCTAAACACTACTAAACACCACTAAATACTACTAAACACCCCTAAACACCACTAAACACCACTAAACACCCCTAAACAATACTAAACACTACTTAAACATCACTAAACACCACTAAATACTACTAAACACCACTAAACACTACTAAACATCACTAAATACTACTACATACTACTAAACACCACTAAATACTACTAAACACCACTAAACATCACTAAATACTACTAAACACCACTAAATACTACTAAACACCACTAAACACCCCTAAACACTACTAAACATCACTAAATGCTACTAAACACCACTAAACACCACTAAATGCTACTAAACACCACTAAAAACTACTAAACACCACTAAACAACACTAAATACTACTAAATACTATTAAACACCACTAAACACCACTAAATACTACTAAACACCCCTAAACACCACTAAACACTACTTAAAGATCACTAAACACCACTAAACACCACTAAATACTACTAAATACTACTAAACACCACTAAACACCCCTAAATACCACTAAACACCACTAAACACCACGAAACACCCTTAAACACCACTAAACACCACTAAACACCCCTAAACACCTCTAAACACTACTAAACACCACTAAACACCTCTAAACACTACTAAACACCACTAAATACCACTAAACACCCCTAAACACCACTAAATACTACTAAATACTACTAAACACCACTAAACACCCCTAAACACCACTAAACACTACTTAAAGATCACTAAACACCACTAAACACCACTAAACACCACTAAACACTACTAAACATCACTAAACACCACTAAACACCACGAAACACCCCTAAACACCACTAAACACCCCTAAACACCTCTAAATACTACTAAACATCACTAAATACTACTAAACACTACTAAACACCACTAAACACCCCTAAACACTACTAAATACTACTACATACTACTAAACATCACTAAACACCACTAAACACCACTAAATACTACTACATACTACTAAACACCACTAAACACCACTAAACACCCCTAAACACCACTAAACACCCCTAAACACTACTAAACACCACTAAACACCACTAAACACCACTAAACACCACTAAACACTACTAAACACCCCTAAACACTACTAAACACCACTAAACACCACTAAACACTACTAAACACCCCTAAACACTACTAAACACCACTAAACACCCCTAAACACCACTAGACACCACTAAACACCACTAAATACTACTAAACACCACTAAACACTACTAAACACCACTAAACACCACTAAATACTACTAAACACCACTAAATACTACTAAACACCACTAAACACCACTAAACACCACTAAATACTACTAAACACCTCTAAACACTACTAAACATCACTAAACACCCCTAAACACCACTAAACACCACTAAATACTACTAAACACCACTAAATACTACTAAACACCACTAAACACTACTAAACATTACAAAACACCCCTAAACACCACTAAATACTACTAAACACCACTAAACACTACTAAACACCACTAAACACCCCTAAACACTACTAAACACCACTAAATACTACTAAACACCACTAAACACCACTAAACACCACTAAACACCCCTAAACACTACTAAACACCACTAAATACTACTAAACACCACTAAACATCACTAAACACCACTAAACACCACTAAATACTACTAAACACCACTAAACACCACTAAACACCCCTAAACACCACTAAATACTACTAAAAACTACTAAAAACCAATAAACACCCCTAAATATCACTAAATACTACTACATACTACTAAACACCACTAAATACTACTACATATTTCTAAACACCACTAAACACCACTAAATACTACTACACACCACTAAACACCCCTAAACACCACTAAACACTACTAAAAACTACTAAAAACCACTAAACACCCCTAAATATCACTAAATACTACTACATACGACTAAACACCACTAAATACTACTACATATTACTAAACACCACTAAACACCACTAAACACCACTAAATACTACTACATACTACTAAACACCACTAAACACCCCTAAATACTACTACATATTACTAAACACCACTAAACACCACTAAACACCACTAAACACCACTACATATTACTAAACACCACTAAACACTACTTAGACATCACTAAATACTACTAAATACCACTAAATACTACTAAACACCCCTAAACAACACTAAACATCACTAAATACTACTAAACACCACTAAACACTACTACACACCACTAAACACCACTAAATACTACTACACACCACTAAACAACACTAAACACTACTTAGACATCACTAAATACTACTAAATACCACTAAACACTACTAAACACCCCTAAACAACACTAAACATCACTAAATACTACTAAACACCACTAAACACTACTAAACACCACGAAACACCACTAAACACCCTAAACAATACTAAACACTACTTAAACATCACTAAACACTACTAAACACCACTAAATACTACTAAACACCCCTAAACACCACTAAACACCACTAAACACCCTAAACAATACTAAACACTACTTAAACATCACTAAACACTACTAAACACCACTAAATACTACTAAACACCCCTAAACACCACTAAACACCACTAAACACCCTAAACAATACTAAACACTACTTAAACATCACTAAACACCACTATATACTACTAAACACCACTAAACACCTGTAAACATTACTAAACATCACTAAATACTACTACATACTACTAAACACCACTAAATACTACTAAACACCACTAAACATCACTAAATACTACTAAACACCACTAAATACTACTAAACACCACTAAACACCCCTAAACACTACTAAACATCACTAAATGCTACTAAACACCACTAAACATCACTAAAAACTACTAAACACCACTAAATGCTACTAAACACCACTAAAACTACTAAACACCACTAAACACCACTAAATACTACTAAATACTATTAAACACCACTAAACACCACTAAATACTACTAAACACCCTAAACACCACTAAACACTACTTAAAGATCACTAAACACCACTAAACACCACTAAATACTACTAAATACTACTAAACACCACTAAACACCCCTAAACACCACTAAACACTACTTAAAGATCACTAAACACCACTAAACACCACTAAACACCACTAAACACTACTTGAAGATCACTAAACACCACTAAACACCACTAAACACTACTTAAAGATCACTAAATACCACTAAACACCCCTAAACACCCCTAAACACCACTAAACACCCCTAAACACCACTAAACACCACTAAACACCACTAAACACCCCCAAACACCACTAAACACCACTAAACACCACTAAACACCCCTAAACACCTCTAAACACTACTAAACACCACTAAACACCTCTAAACACTACTAAACACCACTAAATACTACTAAACACCACTAAACACCACTAAACACCCCTAAACAATACTAAACACTACTTAAACATCACTAAACACCACTAAATACTACTAAACACCACTAAACACCCCTAAACACTACTAAACATCACTAAATACTACTACATACTACTAAACACCACTAAATACTACTAAACACCACTAAACATCACTAAACACTACTAAACATCACTAAATGCTACTAAACACCACTAAACACCACTAAATGCTACTAAACACCACTAAAAACTACTAAACACCACTAAACAACACTAAATACTACTAAATACTATTAAACACCACTAAACACCACTAAATACTACTAAACACCCCTAAACACCACTAAACACTACTTAAAGATCACTAAACACCACTAAACACCACTAAATACTACTAAACACCACTAAACACTACTAAACACCACGAAACACCACTAAACACCCCTAAACAATACTAAACACTACTTAAACATCACTAAACACTACTAAACACCACTAAATACTACTAAACACCCCTAAACACCACTAAACACCACTAAACACCACTAAACACCCCTAAACAATACTAAACACTACTTAAACATCACTAAACACTACTAAACACCACTAAATACTACTAAACACCCCTAAACACCACTAAACACCACTAAACACCCCTAAACAATACTAAACACTACTTAAACATCACTAAACACCACTAAATACTACTAAACACCACTAAACACCCGTAAACATTACTAAACATCACTAAATACTACTACATACTACTAAACACCACTAAATACTACTAAACACCACTAAACATCACTAAATACTACTAAACACCACTAAATACTACTAAACACCACTAAACACCCCTAAACACTACTAAACATCACTAAATGCTACTAAACACCACTAAACATCACTAAAACTACTAAACACCACTAAATGCTACTAAACACCACTAAAAACTACTAAACACCACTAAACACCACTAAATACTACTAAATACTATTAAACACCACTAAACACCACTAAATACTACTAAACACCCTAAACACCACTAAACACTACTTAAAGATCACTAAACACCACTAAACACCACTAAATACTACTAAATACTACTAAACACCACTAAACACCCCTAAACACCACTAAACACTACTTAAAGATCACTAAACACCACTAAACACCACTAAACACCACTAAACACTACTTAAAGATCACTAAACACCACTAAACACCACTAAACACTACTTAAAGATCACTAAATACCACTAAACACCACTAAACACCCCTAAACACCACTAAACACCCCTAAACACCACTAAACACCACTAAACACCACGAAACACCCCCAAACACCACTAAACACCACTAAACACCACTAAACACCCCTAAACACCTCTAAACACTACTAAACACCACTAAACACCTCTAAACACTACTAAACACCACTAAATACTACTAAACACCCCTAAACACCACTAAACACCACTAAACACCCCTAAACAATACTAAACACTACTTAAACATCACTAAACACCACTAAATACTACTAAACACCACTAAACACTACTAAACATCACTAAATACTACTACATACTACTAAACACCACTAAATACTACTAAACACCACTAAATACTACTAAACACCACTAAATACTACTAAACACCACTAAACACCCCTAAACACTACTAAACATCACTAAATGCTACTAAACACCCCTAAACAATACTAAACACTACTTAAACATCACTAAACACCACTAAATACTACTAAACACCACTAAACACCACTAAACAACACTAAATACTACTAAATACTATTAAACACCACTAAACACCACTAAATACTACTAAACACCCCTAAACACCACTAAACACTACTTAAAGATCACTAAACACCACTAAACACCACTAAATACTACTAAATACTACTAAACACCACTAAACACCCCTAAATACCACTAAACACCACTAAACACCACGAAACACCCTTAAACACCACTAAACACCACTAAACACCCCTAAACACCTCTAAACACTACTAAACACCACTAAACACCTCTAAACACTACTAAACACCACTAAATACCACTAAACACCCCTAAACACCACTAAATACTACTAAATACTACTAAACACCACTAAACACCCCTAAACACCACTAAACACTACTTAAAGATCACTAAACACCACTAAACACCACTAAACACCACTAAACACCACTAAATACTACTAAACACCCCTAAACACCACTAAACACTACTTAAAGATCACTAAACACCACTAAACACCACTAAATACTACTAAATACTACTAAACACCACTAAACACCCCTAAACACCACTAAACACTACTTAAAGATCATTAAACACCACTAAACACCACTAAACACCACTAAACACTACTTAAAGATCACTAAACACCACTAAACACCACTAAACACTACTTAAAGATCACTAAATACCACTAAACACCACTAAACACCCCTAAACACCACTAAACACCCCTAAACACCACTAAACACCACTAAACACCACGAAACACCCCCAAACACCACTAAACACCACTAAACACCACTAAACACCCCTAAACACCTCTAAACACTACTAAACACCACTAAACACCTCTAAACACCACGAAACACCCCCAAACACCACTAAACACCACTAAACACCACTAAACACCCCTAAACACCTCTAAACACTACTTAAACATCACTAAACACTACTAAACACCACTAAATACTACTAAACACCCCTAAACACCACTAAACACCACTAAACACCCCTAAACAATACTAAACACTACTTAAACATCACTAAACACCACTAAATACTACTAAACACTACTAAACACTACTAAACATCACTAAATACTAAACATACTACTAAACACCACTAAATACTACTAAACACCACTAAATACTACTAAACACCACTAAATACTACTAAACACCACTAAACACCCCTAAACACTACTAAACATCACTAAATGCTACTAAACACCCCTAAACAATACTAAACACTACTAAACATCACTAAACACCACTAAATGCTACTAAACACCACTAAACACCACTCAACAACACTAAATACTACTAAATACTATTAAACACCACTAAACACCACTAAATACTACTAAACACCCCTAAACACCACTAAACACTACTAAAAGATCACTAAACACCACTAAACACCACTAAATACTACTAAATACTACTAAACACCACTAAACACCCCTAAATACCACTAAACACCACTAAACACCACGAAACACCCTTAAACACCACTAAACACCAAAACACCCTAAACACCTCTAAACACTACTAAACACCACTAAACACCTCTAAACACTACTAAACACCACTAAATACCACTAAACACCCCTAAACACCACTAAATACTACTAAATACTACTAAACACCACTAAACACCCCTAAACACCACTAAACACTACTTAAAGATCACTAAACACCACTAAACACCACTAAACACCACTAAACACCACTAAACACTACTAAACATCACTAAACACCACTAAACACCACTAAACACCCTAAACACCACTAAACACCCTAAACACCTCTAAATACTACTAAACATCACTAAATACTACTAAACACTACTAAACACCACTAAACACCCCTAAACACTACTAAATACTACTACATACTACTAAACATCACTAAACACCACTAAACACCACTAAATACTACTACATACTACTAAACACCACTAAACACCACTAAACACCCCTAAACACCACTAAACACCACGAAACACCCCTAAACACCACTAAACACCCCTAAACACCTCTAAATACTACTAAACATCACTAAATACTACTAAACACTACTAAACACCACTAAACACCCCTAAACACTACTAAATACTACTACATACTACTAAACATCACTAAACACCACTAAACACCACTAAATACTACTACATACTACTAAACACCACTAAACACCACTAAACACCCCTAAACACCACTAAACACCCCTAAACACTACTAAACACCACTAAACACCACTAAACACCACTAAACACTACTAAACACCCCTAAACACTACTAAACACCACTAAACACCACTAAACACTACTAAACACCCCTAAACACTACTAAACACCACTAAACACCCCCAAACACCACTAGACACCACTAAACACCACTAAATACTACTAAACACCACTAAACACTACTAAACACCACTAAACACCACTAAATACTACTAAACACCACTAAATACTACTAAACACCACTAAACACCACTAAACACCACTAAATACTACTAAACACCTCTAAACACTACTAAACATCACTAAACACCCCTAAACACCACTAAACACCACTAAATACTACTAAACACCACTAAATACTACTAAACACCACTAAACACTACTAAACATTACAAAACACCCCTAAACACCACTAAATACTACTAAACACCACTAAACACTACTAAACACCACTAAACACCCCTAAACACTACTAAACACCACTAAATACTACTAAACACCACTAAACACCACTAAACACCACTAAACACCCCTAAACACTACTAAACACCACTAAATACTACTAAACACCACTAAACATCACTAAACACCACTAAACACCACTAAATACTACTAAACACCACTAAACACCACTAAACACCCCTAAACACCACTAAATACTACTAAAACTACTAAAAACCAATAAACACCCCTAAATACACTAAATACTACTACATACTACTAAACACCACTAAATACTACTACATATTTCTAAACACCACTAAACACCACTAAATACTACTACACACCACTAAACACCCCTAAACACCACTAAACACTACTAAAAACTACTAAAACCACTAAACACCCCTAAATATCACTAAATACTACTACATACGACTAAACACCACTAAATACTACTACATATTACTAAACACCACTAAACACTACTAAACACCACTAAATACTACTACATACTACTAAACACCACTAAACACCCCTAAATACTACTACATATTACTAAACACCACTAAACACCACTAAACACCACTAAACACCACTACATATTACTAAACACCACTAAACACTACTTAGACATCACTAAATACTACTAAATACCACTAAATACTACTAAACACCCCTAAACAACACTAAACATCACTAAATACTACTAAACACCACTAAACACTACTACACACCACTAAACACCACTAAATACTACTAAACACCACTAAACAACACTAAACACTACTTAACATCACTAAATACTACTAAATACCACTAAACACTACTAAACACCCCTAAACAACACTAAACATCACTAAATACTACTAAACACCACTAAACACTACTAAACACCACGAAACACCACTAAAACACCCCTAAACAATACTAAACACTACTTAAACATCACTAAACACTACTAAACACCACTAAATACTACTAAACACCCCTAAACACCACTAAACACCACTAAACACCCTAAACAATACTAAACACTACTTAAACATCACTAAACACTACTAAACACCACTAAATACTACTAAACACCCCTTAAACACCACTAAACACCACTAAACACCCCTAAACAATACTAAACACTACTTAAACATCACTAAACACCACTATATACTACTAAACACCACTAAACACACCTACTAAACATTACTAAACATCACTAAATACTACTACATACTACTAAACACCACTAAATACTACTAAACACCACTAAACATCACTAAACACTACTAAACACCACTAAATACTACTAAACACCACTAAACACCCCTAAACACTACTAAACATCACTAAATGCTACTAAACACCACTAAACATCACTAAAAACTACTAAACACCACTAAATGCTAAATACTAAACACCACTAAAACTACTAAACACCACTAAACACCACTAAATACTACTAAATACTATTAAACACCACTAAACACCACTAAATACTACTAAACACCCTAAACACTAAACACCACTAAACACTACTTAAAGATCACTAAACACCACTAAACACCACTAAACACTACTAAATACTACTAAACACCACTAAACACCCCTAAACACCACTAAACACTACTTAAAGATCACTAAACACCACTAAACACCACTAAACACCACTAAACACTACTAAACACCAAGATCACTAAACACCACTAAACACCACTAAACACTACTTAAAGATCACTAAATACCACTAAACACCCCTAAACACCCCTAAACACCACTAAACAAACACCACTAAACACCACTAAACACACACTAAACACCAAACTAAAACACCTAAACACCAAACACCACTAAAACACCACTAAAACACTACTAAATACTACTAAACACCCCTAAACACCACTCTAAACACTACTAAACACCACTAAACACCTAAACTAAACACTACTAAACACCACTAAATACTAAAACACCAAATACTAAACACCACTAAACACCCCTAAACAATACTAAACACTACTTAAACACCACTAAACACCACTAAATACTACTAAACACCACTAAACACTACACCACTAAACATCACTAAATACTACACATACTACTAAACACTACTACCTTACTAACACTACTAAACACCACTAAACATCACTAAACACTACTAAACACACTAAATACTACTAAACACCACTAAACACCTAAACATAAAATGCTACTAAACACCACTTAAACATCACTAAACACTAAAACACCACTAAACAACACTAAATACTAAACACCACTAAACACCACTAAATACTACACCACTAAACACCACTAAATACTACTAAACACCCCTAAACACCACTAAACACTACTTAAAGAAAAACACCACTAAACACCACTAAACACTAAACACACTAAACACTAAATACTACTAAACACCACTAAACACCACTAAACACTAAACACTAAACACTACTAAACACCACTAAACACCCCTAAACAAAAACATCACTAAACACTACTTAAACATCACTAAACACTACTAAACACCACTAAATACTACACCACTAAACACCCCTAAACACCACTAAACACCACTAAACACCACTAAACACCCTAAACACTATACTAAACACTACTTAAACATCACTAAACACTAAACTAAACACCACTAAATAAACTACTAAACACCCCTAAACACCACTAAACACCACTAAACACCCCTAAACAATACTAAACACTACTAAACATACTAAACACCACTAAATACTACTAAACACCAAAACACCACTAAACACCCTAAACACCACTAAACACCACACATTACTAAACACACTAAATACTACTAAACACCACTAACTAAACACCACTAAATACTACTAAACACCACTAAACATCACTAAAACACCACTACTACTAAACACCAAACACTATAAAACACTACTAAACATAAACACCACTAAATACACTAAACCCTAAACACTACTAAACACCACTAAATACTACTAAACACCACTAAACACCACTAAACACCCCTAAACACTTAAACATCACTAAAACTACTAAACACCCCTAAACACTAAACTAAAACTAAAACACCAATACTACTAAACACCACTAAACACCACTAAACACCCTAAACACCTATAAACACCACTAAACACCACTAAATACACTAAACACTACTAAACACTTAAACACACACTAAACACCACTAAATACTACTAAACACCCCTAAACACCACTAAACACTACTTAAAGATCACTAAACACCACTAAACACCACTAAATACTACTAAATACTACTAAACACCACTAAACACACCCTAAACACCACTAAACACTACTTAAACATCACTAAACACCACTAAACACTACAAAGATCTAAACACCACTAAACACTACACTACTAAAGATCACTAAACACCACTAAACACCACTAAACACTACTAAAGATCACTAAATACCACTAAACACCACTAAACACCCTAAACACCACTAAACACCACTAAACACCACTAAACACCACTAAACACCACACCACTAAACACTACTAAACTAAACACCACTAAACACCACTAAACACCCTAAACACCCCTAAACACCCCTAAACACTTAAACACTAAAACACTACTAAACACCACTAAACACACCTCTAAACATACTTAAACATCAAACACTACTAAACACCACTAAATACTACTAAACACCCCTAAACACCACTAAACACCACTAAACACCCCTAAACAATACTAAACACTACTTAAACATCACTAAACACCACTAAATACTACTAAACACCACTAAACACTACTAAACATCACTAAATACTACTAAATACTACTAAACACCACTAAATACTACTAAACACCACTAAATACTACTAAACACCACTAAATACTACTAAACACCACTAAACACCCCTAAACACTACTAAACATCACTAAATGCTACTAAACACCCCTAAACAATAAAACACCACTTAAACATCACTAAACACCACTAAATACTACTAAACACCACTAAACACCACTAAACAACACTAAATACTACTACTAAACACTACTTAAACACCACTAAATACTACTAAACACTACTAAACACCTTTAAACTAAACACCACTAAACACCTACTAAATACTAAACTACTAAACACCACTAAACACCACTAAACACTACTAAACACCTCTACTAAAACACCAAACACCCTAAACACTACTACTAAACACTACTAAACACCACTAAATACTACTAAATACTACTAAACACCACTAAACACCCCTAAACACCACTAAACACTACTTAAAGATCACTAAACACCACTAAACACTACTAAACACCACTACTAAACACCTAAACTAAACACTACACCACTAAACACCACTAAACACCACTAAACACCCACCCCACTAAACTACACTAAACATCACTAAACACTAAACACCACTAAACACCACTAAACACACTAAACACCACTAAACACCACTAAATACTACTAAACACCACTAAACACTACTAAACACCACTAAACACCACTAAACACTACTAAACACCTACTAAATACTACTAAACACCACTAAACACCACTAAACACCACTAAACACTACTAAACACCACCACTAAACACCACTAAACACTAAAACACCCTAAACACTAAACACTACTAAACACTACTAAACACCACTAAACACTACTAAATACTACTAAAACACTACTAAACACCACTAAACACTACTAAACACCCCTAAACACTACTAAACACTACTAAACTAAACACCACTAAACACCACTAAATACTACTAAACACCACTACTAAACACCACTAAATACTACTAAACACTACTAAACACTACTAAACACCACTAAACACCACTAAATACTACTAAACACCTCTAAACACTACTACATCACTAAACACCCCTAAAAACACTAAACACCACTAAATACTACTAAACACTAAAAACATTACAAAACACCCCTAAACACCACTAAATACTACTAAACACTACTAAACACCACTAAACATCACTAAACACTACTAAACACCACTAAACACTAAACACACTAAATACTACTAAACACCACTAAACACTAAACACCACTAAACACCCCTAAACACCACTAAATACTACTAAAAACTACTAAAACCACTAAACACCCCTAAATATCACTAAATATTACTAAACTACTAAACACCACTAAATACTACTACATATTTCTAAACACCACTAAACACCACTAAATACTACTAACACCACTAAACACCCCTAAACACCACTAAACACTACTAAAAACTACTAAAAACCACTAAACACCCCTAAATATCACTAAACACCACTAAATACTACTACATATTACTAAACACCACTAAACACTACTTAGACATCACTAAATACTACTAAATACCACTAAATACTACTAAACACCCCTAAACAACACTAAACATCACTAAATACTACTAAACACCACTAAACACTACTACACACCACTAAACACCACTAAATACTACTACACACCACTAAACAACACTAAACACTACTTAGACATCACTAAATACTACTAAATACCACTAAACACTACTAAACACCCCTAAACAACACTAAACATCACTAAATACTACTAAACACCACTAAACACTACTAAACACCACGAAACACCACTAAACACCCCTAAACAATACTAAACACTACTTAAACATCACTAAACACTACTAAACACCACTAAATACTACTAAACACCCTAAACACCACTAAACACCACTAAACACCCTAAACAATACTAAACACTACTTAAACATCACTAAACACTACTAAACACCACTAAATACTACTAAACACCCCACCAAAACACCACTAAACACCCTAAACACCCCCTAAACAATACTAAACACTACTTAAACATCACTAAACACCACTATATACTACTAAACACCACTAAACACCCGAAACATTACTAAACATCACTAAATACTACTACATACTACTAAACACCACTAAATACTACTAAACACCACTAAACATCACTAAATACTACTAAACACCACTAAATACTACTAAACACCACTAAACACCCCTAAACACTACTAAACATCACTAAATGCTACTAAACACCACTAAACATCACTAAATACTACTAAACACCACTAAACACCACTAAACACCCCTAAACACCTCTAAACACTACTAAACATCACTAAACACCTCTAAACACTACTAAACACCACTAAATACTACTAAACACCCCTAAACACCACTAAACACCACTAAACACCCCTAAACAATACTAAACACTACTTAAACATCACTAAACACCACTAAATACTACTAAACACCACTAAACACCCCTAAACACTACTAAACATCACTAAATACTACTACATACTACTAAACACCACTAAATACTACTAAACACCACTAAACATCACTAAATACTACTAAACACCACTAAATACTACTAAACATCACTAAATGCTACTAAACACCACTAAACACCACTAAATGCTACTAAACACCACTAAAAAGTACTAAACACCACTAAACAACACTAAATACTACTAAATACTATTAAACACCACTAAACACCACTAAATACTACTAAACACCCCTAAACACCACTAAACACTACTTAAAGATCACTAAACACCACTAAACACCACTAAATACTACTAAACACCACTAAACACTACTAAACACCACTAAACACCACTAAATACTCCTAAATACTACTAAACACCACTAAACACCCCTAAACACCACTAAACACTACTTAAAGATCACTAAACACCACTAAACACCACTAAACACCACTAAATACTCCTAAACACCCCTAAACACCACTAAACACCACGAAACACCCCCAAACACCACTAAACACCACTAAACACCACTAAACACCCCCAAACACCACTAAACACCACTAAACACCACTAAACACCCCTAAACACCTCTAAACACTACTAAACACCACTAAACACCTCTAAACACTACTAAACACCACTAAATACTACTAAACACCACTAAACACCACTAAACACCCCTAAACAATACTAAACACTACTTAAACATCACTAAACACCACTAAATACTACTAAACACCACTAAACACCCCTAAACACTACTAAACATCACTAAATACTACTACATACTACTAAACACCACTAAATACTACTAAACACCACTAAACATCACTAAATACTACTAAACACCACTAAATACTACTAAACACCACTAAATACTACTAAACACCACTAAACACCCCTAAACACTACTAAACATCACTAAATGCTACTAAACACCACTAAACACCACTAAATGCTACTAAACACCACTAAAAACTACTAAACACCACTAAACAACACTAAATACTACTAAATACTATTAAACACCACTAAACACCACTAAATACTACTAAACACCCCTAAACACCACTAAACACTACTTAAAGATCACTAAACACCACTAAACACCACTAAATACTACTAAACACCACTAAACACTACTAAACACCACGAAACACCACTAAACACCCCTAAACAATACTAAACACTACTTAAACATCACTAAACACTACTAAACACCACTAAATACTACTAAACACCCCTAAACACCACTAAACACCACTAAACACCCCTAAACAATACTAAACACTACTTAAACATCACTAAACACTACTAAACACCACTAAATACTACTAAACACCCCTAAACACCACTAAACACCACTAAACACCCCTAAACAATACTAAACACTACTTAAACATCACTAAACACCACTAAATACTACTAAACACCACTAAACACCACTAAATACTACTAAACACCCCTAAACACCACTAAACACTACTTAAAGATCACTAAACACCACTAAACACCACTAAATACTACTAAACACCACTAAACACTACTAAACACCACGAAACACCACTAAACACCCCTAAACAATACTAAACACTACTTAAACATCACTAAACACTACTAAACACCACTAAATACTACTAAACACCCCTAAACACCACTAAACACCACTAAACACCCCTAAACAATACTAAACACTACTTAAACATCACTAAACACTACTAAACCCACTAAATACTACTAAACACCCCTAAACACCACTAAACACCACTAAACACCCCTAAACAATACTAAACACTACTTAAACATCACTAAACACCACTAAATACTACTAAACACCACTAAACACCCGTAAACATTACTAAACATCACTAAATACTACTACATACTACTAAACACCACTAAATACTACTAAACACCACTAAACATCACTAAATACTACTAAACACCACTAAATACTACTAAACACCACTAAACACCCCTAAACACTACTAAACATCACTAAATGCTACTAAACACCACTAAACATCACTAAAAACTACTAAACACCACTAAATGCTACTAAACACCACTAAAAACTACTAAACACCACTAAACACCACTAAATACTACTAAATACTATTAAACACCACTAAACACCACTAAATACTACTAAACACCCCTAAACACCACTAAACACTACTTAAAGATCACTAAACACCACTAAACACCACTAAATACTACTAAATACTACTAAACACCACTAAACACTACTTAAAGATCACTAAACACCACTAAACACCACTAAATACTACTAAACACCACTAAACACTACTAAACACCACGAAACACCACTAAACACCCCTAAACAATACTAAACACTACTTAAACATCACTAAACACTACTAAACACCACTAAATACTACTAAACACCCCTAAACACCACTAAACACCACTAAACACCCCTAAACAATACTAAACACTACTTAAACATCACTAAACACTACTAAACACCACTAAAATACTACTAAACACACCCTAAACACCACTAAACACCACTAAACACCCCTAAACAATACTAAACACTACTTAAACATCACTAAACACCACTAAATACTACTAAACACCACTAAACACCACTAAATACTACTAAACACCCCTAAACACCACTAAACACTACTTAAAGATCACTAAACACCACTAAACACCACTAAATACTACTAAACACCACTAAACACTACTAAACACCACGAAACACCACTAAACACCCCTAAACAATACTAAACACTACTTAAACATCACTAAACACTACTAAACACCACTAAATACTACTAAACACCCCTAAACACCACTAAACACCACTAAACACCCCTAAACAATACTAAACACTACTTAAACATCACTAAACACTACTAAACACCACTAAATACTACTAAACACCCCTAAACACCACTAAACACCACTAAACACCCCTAAACAATACTAAACACTACTTAAACATCACTAAACACCACTAAATACTACTAAACACCACTAAACACCCGTAAACATTACTAAACATCACTAAATACTACTACATACTACTAAACACCACTAAATACTACTAAACACCACTAAACATCACTAAATACTACTAAACACCACTAAATACTACTAAACACCACTAAACACCCCTAAACACTACTAAACATCACTAAATGCTACTAAACACCACTAAACATCACTAAAAACTACTAAACACCACTAAATGCTACTAAACACCACTAAAAACTACTAAACACCACTAAACACCACTAAATACTACTAAATACTATTAAACACCACTAAACACCACTAAATACTACTAAACACCCCTAAACACCACTAAACACTACTTAAAGATCACTAAACACCACTAAACACCACTAAATACTACTAAATACTACTAAACACCACTAAACACTACTAAACACCACTAAACACCACTAAATACTACTAAATACTACTAAACACCACTAAACACCACTAAACACTACTTAAAGATCACTAAACACCACTAAACACCACTAAACACCACTAAACACTACTTAAAGATCACTAAACACCACTAAACACCACTAAACACTACTTAAAGATCACTAAATACCACTAAACACCACTAAACACCCTAAACACCACTAAACACCCCTAAACACCACTAAACACCACTAAACACCACGAAACACCCCAAACACCACTAAACACCACTAAACACCACTAAACACCCCTAAACACCTCTAAACACTACTAAACACCACTAAACACCTCTAAACACTACTAAACACCACTAAATACTACTAAACACCCCTAAACACCACTAAACACCACTAAACACCCCTAAACAATACTAAACACTACTTAAACATCACTAAACACCACTAAATACTACTAAACACCACTAAACACTACTAAACATCACTAAATACTACTACATACTACTAAACACCACTAAATACTACTAAACACCACTAAACATCACTAAATACTACTAAACACCACTAAATACTACTAAACACCACTAAATACTACTAAACACTACTAAACATCACTAAATGCTACTAAACACCACTAAACACCACTAAATGCTACTAAACACCACTAAAAACTACTAAACACCACTAAACAACACTAAATACTACTAAATACTATTAAACACCACTAAACACCACTAAATACTACTAAACACCCCTAAACACCACTAAACACTACTTAAAGATCACTAAACACCACTAAACACCACTAAATACTACTAAATACTACTAAACATCACTAAACACCCCTAAATACCACTAAACACCACTAAACACCACGAAACACCCTTAAACACCACTAAACACCACTAAACACCCCTAAACACCTCTAAACACTACTAAACACCACTAAACACCTCTAAACACTACTAAACACCACTAAATACCACTAAACACCCCTAAACACCACTAAATACTACTAAATACTACTAAACACCACTAAACACCCCTAAACACCACTAAACACTACTTAAAGATCACTAAACACCACTAAACACCACTAAACACCACTAAACACCACTAAACACTACTAAACATCACTAAACACCACTAAACACCACGAAACACCCCTAAACACCACTAAACACCCCTAAACACCTCTAAATACTACTAAACATCACTAAATACTACTAAACACCACTAAACACCACTAAATACTACTACATACTACTAAACACCAGTCTATCATCTGAGTCCCTTTCCTCATACATCACACTGTTGTTATTCTGAGTCCCTCTCCTCATAGACCACATCACATGTTGTTAATCTGAGTCCCCCTCCCCATAGACCACATCACATGTTGTTAATCTGAGTCCCTCTCCCCCATAGACCACATCACATGTTGTTAATCTGAGTCCCTCTCCCCATAGACCACATCACATGTTGTTAATCTGAGTCCCTCTCCCCATAGACCACATCACATGTTGTTAATCTGAGTCCCTCTCCCCCATAGACCACATCACATGTTGTTAATCTGAGTCCCTCTCCCCCATAGACCACATCACATGTTGTTAATCTGAGTCCCTCTCCCCATAGACCACATCACATGTTGTTAATCTGAGTCCCTCTCCCCCATAGACCACATCACATGTTGTTAATCTGAGTCCCTCTCCCCATAGACCACATCACATGTTGTTAATCTGAGTCCCTCTCCCCATAGACCACATCACATGTTGTTAATCTGAGTCCCTCTCCCCCATAGACCACATCACATGTTGTTAATCTGAGTCCCTCTCCCCATAGACCACATCACATGTTGTTAATCTGAGTCCCTCTCCCCCATAGACCACATCACATGTTGTTAATCTGAGTCCCTCTCCCCCATAGACCACATCACATGTTGTTAATCTGAGTCCCTCTCCTGCCTGTGGTAAAGATTCCACTGAGAACACTTCACTAAATACTGCTAAACACCACTAAATACTACTAAACACCACTAAAAACTACTAAATACCACTAAACACCACTAAATACTACTACATACTACTAAACACCAGTCTATCATCTGAGTCCCTTTCCTCATACATCACACTGTTGTTATTCTGAGTCCCTCTCCTCATAGACCACATCACATGTTGTTAATCTGAGTCCCTCTCCCCATAGACCACATCACATGTTGTTAATCTGAGTCCCTCTCCCCCATAGACCACATCACATGTTGTTAATCTGAGTCCCTCTCCCCATAGACCACATCACATGTTGTTAATCTGAGTCCCTCTCCCCATAGACCACATCACATGTTGTTAATCTGAGTCCCTCTCCCCCATAGACCACATCACATGTTGTTAATCTGAGTCCCTCTCCCCCATAGACCACATCACATGTTGTTAATCTGAGTCCCTCTCCCCCATAGACCACATCACATGTTGTTAATCTGAGTCCCTCTCCCCATAGACCACATCACATGTTGTTAATCTGAGTCCCTCTCCCCCATAGACCACATCACATGTTGTTAATCTGAGTCCCTCTCCCCCATAGACCACATCACATGTTGTTAATCTGAGTCCCTCTCCTGCCTGTGGTAAAGATTCCACTGAGAACACTTCACTAAATACTGCTAAACACCACTAAATACTACTAAACACCACTAAAAACTACTAAACACCACTAAACACCACTAAATACTACTACATACTACTAAACACCAGTCTATCATCTGAGTCCCTTTCCTCATACATCACAGTGTTGTTAATCTGAGTCCCTCTCCTGCCAGTGGTAAAGATCACACTGAGAACACTTCTAGCCTCTTCTCTGCAGCCAGCAAAGGCAAGTGTGTGTGGCTCTGTCAGTGTTTGTGTTAGTGGGTGTGTGCATATTCATGATGATTGGATTTAAAGGCCCAGTGTATTCAAAATGAGATTTTCCTGGATTTTATATATATTTCCACACTCTACGAGGTTGGAATAATTTTGTGAAAATTATGATAATGCCCTTTTAGTGTAAAAGCTGTTTATTTTATTTTTTTATCCAGAAATTACAGTTTTGGTGGGGATGGAGTTTTGGCTTTCCACGGTGACATCACCATGCGGTAAATTAGTTAACAGACCAATAAGAAAGAGAGTTCCTAACCTCTCTGCCAATAACAACAGATTTTCAGTTTTCCCCTCCTATTTTTGTTTCTTTTGGGACATGTTAACATGTTAATTAAAAACAAAGACACCGTAAAGTCACCTAATTGTTACCGAATTTTTTTTTTTAATATTGAGATTTTTTTTTAAACAGCTGTAATTGGACCTTTAAGTCCATGATGTCTACGGTACCCACACCTTGAGTTTACCGGATGGAGTTTACCGGATGGAGTTTACCGGATGGAGTTTACCGGATGGAGTTTACCAGATGGAGTTTACCGGATGGAGTTTACCGGATGGAGTTTACCGGATGGAGTTTACCAGATGGAGTTTACCGGATGGAGTTTACCGGATGGAGTTTACCGGATGGAGTTTACCAGATGGAGTTTACCGGATGGAGTTTACCGGATGGAGTTTACCGGATGGAGTTTACCGGATGGAGTTTACCAGATGGAGTTTACCAGATGGAGTTTACCAGATGGAGTTTACCGGATGGAGTTTACCAGATGGAGTTTACCGGATGGAGTTTACCAGATGGAGTTTACCGGATGGAGTTTACCAGATGGAGTTTACCGGATGGAGTTTACCGGATGGAGTTTACCAGATGGAGTTTACCGGATGGAGTTTACCAGATGGAGTTTACCGGATGGAGTTTACCGGATGGAGTTTACCAGATGGAGTTTACCAGATGGAGTTTACCGGATGGAGTTTACCGGATGGAGTTTACCGGATGGAGTTTACCGGATGGAGTTTACCAGATGGAGTTTACCAGATGGGGTTTACCGGATGGAGTTTACCAGATGGAGTTTACCGGATGGCGTTTACCGGATGGCGTTTACCGGATGGAGTTTACCAGATGGAGTTTACTGGGATGGAGTTTACCGGATGGAGTTTACTGGGATGGAGTTTACCGGATGGAGTTTACCGGATGCTTAATCAATTACACCTCTATTACTAAAATCCTCCCTTAATGCAAATATAACAGATCGAGAATCTAAACTAGCATCATATCTTTAATCTCTGAACCAGCAGTGTGTAATAAAGGTACTGTAGCTGAAATCTTACAGCAGCACATTGGGAGGACTCAATGCAGGTAGGTCTATGGTTGAGTGGTTACGATGACTGGGGGAATCCCCATATCACACTCTGAGTAAGAGAGTAGAAGATCACTGCATCCTGTCCAGGGTTGGGGTCAATTCCAGTTTAATTCAGTCCATTCATGAATTAGTCAACTCAAATTCCAATTCAGGAAAATTGGTTTTTGGAATGTCAGTTTCCTTCCAGTTGACAGAGTTTAAATGGAATTGGCCCCAATCGTTCCCAAGCCCCACCTCCTGGGCTCCTCACACCCTACCTCCTGGGCTCCTCAAGCCCCAGCTCCTGGACTCCTCAAGCCACACCTCCTGGGATCCTCAAACCCCACCTCCTGGGATCCTCAAACCCCACCTCCGGGACTCCTCAAGCCCCAGCTCCTGGGCTCCCCAAGCCCCACCTCCTGGGCTCCTCAAACCCCACCTCCTGGGCTCCTCAAACCCCACCTCCGGGACTCCTCAAGCCTCTCCTCAAGCTCTCTCTCCCTACCTCTACCTCCTATCCCCCACCTCCCTTCTCCCTACCTCCCTACATCCTACCTCCTCCTACCCTACCTAACACCTCCCTACCTACTACCTCCCTAACCACCAACCTCCCTACATCCTACCTCCTTCTTCCTACTCCCTACCTTCCTACCTCCTTTAACCTATCTCCCAACCTTCTCCTTCCCTACCTTCTACCTCCTCCTACCTCCCTACCTCATCCTACCTCCCTACCTCCTTTCTCCCTACATCCTACCTCCCTATCTCCTCCTACCTCCCTAACTCCTACCTTCTCCTATCTCCCACCTCCCCACCTCCTCCTCACCTCCTCCCACTGGTGTATATATCTAATGAGTCTGGACAGCCTCAGGAGCCTCAACAAACTCAAGATCTTCGTAAACCGCACGATCCTCAGCGCTCGGGCCGTCTTGTAGAAGTCTGAGTCGATCCTGGTCTCCACGATGAGGAAGATGTAATCTACTGGTATGGACGAGATGAAGTCCACCATGAACCAGCTCTTCAGATACTTGATCTTGATGGTCTGTGGGTCCAGGATGATCTCGGTGTTGTCCTCCTTGACGATGCCCGTCCGGAAGTTGAGGACGAGGTCGATGAGGAACAAGGTGTCTGAGATGACGTTGAAGACGATCCAGGGGGGAGTGTGCTCGTCCTTGAAGAAGGTGATGCCCACAGGGATGATGATGAGGTTCCCCACCATGAGGAACAGCATTATCAGATCCCAGTAGAACCTAAAGAGAATAGACAGCTTTAACAAAATAACCTAGAGAGAGGAACAGGGAGGAACCAAACAGATCTTAAAACCTAGAGAGAACAGGGAGGAACCAAACAGATCTTAGAACCTAGAGAGAACAGGGAGGAACCAACCAGATCTTAGAACCTAGAGAGAACAGGGAGGAACCAAACAGATCTTAGAACCTAGAGAGAACAGGGAGGAACCAAACAGATCTTAGAACCTAGAGAGAACAGGGAGGAACCAAACATATCTTAGAACCTAGAGAGAACAGGGAGGAACCAAACAGATCTTAGAACCTAGTAGGAACAGGGAGGAACCAAACAGATCTTAGAACCTAGAGAGAACAGGGAGGAACCAAACAGATATTATAACCTAGAGAGAACAGGGAGGAACCAAACAGATATTAGAACCTAGGAGGGACAGGGAGGAACCAAACAGATCTTAGAACCTAGTAGGAACAGTGGGGAACCAAACAGATCATAGAACCTAATAGGAACAGTGGGAAACCAAATAGATCTTAGAACCTAGTAGGAACAGGGAGGAACATGATGAATCAGAGAAAGAGTCTATACAATCTCTACTTCCCAACAAAATATATGTTGTCAGAAATGGGTAATACTATATAATATATAATTATAATATAGTAAGTTAAATGCTATTCTATTGTTTTTTTATATTTGATTATATTCTACCCCTAAAGGAGTCATTAGAGTTACTAGGTTTATTAGAGAACATCTCCTTTAAAATGTTTTTATTCAGGTTAGAAGTCGAGGTCGACCGATTATGATTTTCCACGCCGATACCGATACCGATTATTGGAGGACCCCAAAAAAAAGCAGATGCCGATTAATCGGCCGATTTGAATTTTTATTTGTAATAGTGACAATTACAGCAATACTGAATGAACACTTATTTTAACTTAATATAATACATCAATAAAATCAATTTGGCCTCAAATAAATGGTTTAAATAAATGGATTAAATAATGCAAAAAATAATGCAAAAACAAAGTGTTGGAGAAGAAAGTAAAAGTGTAATATGTGCCATGTAAAAAAGCTAACGTTTAAGTTCCTTGCTCAGAACATGAGAACATATGAAAGCTGGTGGTTCCTTTTAACATGAGTCTTCAATATTCCCAGGTAAGAAGTTTTAAGTTATAGTTATTATAGGAATTATAGGACTATTTCTCTCTATACCATTTGTATTTCATTAACCTTTGACTATTGGATGTTCTTATAGGCACTTTAGTATTGCCAGTGTAACAGTATAGCTTCCGTCCCTCTCCTCGCCCCTCCCTGGGCTCGAACCAGGAACACATCGACAACAGCCACCCTTGAAGCAGTGTTACCCATGCAGAGCAAGGGGAACAACTACTAGAAGGCTCAGAGCGAGTGACGTTTGAAACGCTATTAGCGCGCACCCCGCTAACTAGCTAGCCATTTCACATCGGTTACACCAGCCTAATCTCGGGAGTTGATAGGCTTGAAGTCATAAACAGCGCAATGCTTGAAGCACAACGAAGAGCTCCTGGCAAAATACACGAAAGTGCTGTTTGAATGAATGCTTATGAGCCTGCTGGTGCCTACCACCGCTCAGTCAGACTGCTCTATCAAATCATAGACTTAGTTATAACATAATAACACACAGAAATAAAAGCCTTAGGTCATTAATATGGTAGAATCCGGAAACTATCATCTCGAAAACAAGACCTTTATTCTTTCAATGAAATACGGAACCGTTCCGTATTTTATCTAACGGGTGGCATCCATAAGTCTAAATATTCCTGTTACATTGCACAACCTTCAATGTTATGTCTTAATAATGTAAAACTCTGGCAAATTAGGCAGCCCAAACTGTTGCATATACACTGACTCTGCGTGCAATGAACGCAAGAGAAGTGACACAATTTCACCTGGTTAATATTGCCTGCTAACTTGGATTTCTTTTAGCTAAATATGCAGGTTTAAAAATATATACTTCTGTGTATTGATTTTAAGAAAGGCATTGATGTTTATGGTTAGGTACACATTGGAGAAACGATAAGCACCGCATCGATTATATGCAACGCAGGACACGCTAGATAAACTAGTAATATCATCAACCATGTGTAGTTAACTAGTGATTATGATTGATTGATTGTTTTTTATAAGATAAGTTTAATGCTAGCTAGCAACTTACCTTGGCTTACTGCATTCACGTAACAGAAAGTCTCCTTGTGGAGAAGCAACGAGAGAGAGGCAGGTCGTTATTGCGTTGGACTAGTTAAGGTTGCAAGATTGGTTGCAAGATTGAATCCCCGAGCTGACAAGGTACAAATCTGTCGTTCTGCCCCTGAACAGACAGTTAACCCACTGTTCCTAGGCCGTCATTGAAAATAAGAATGTGTTCTTAACTGACTTGCCTAGTTAAATAAAGGTTAAATAAAGGTGTAAAAAAATAATAATAATAAAAAACTTGGCAAAATCGTTGTCCAAAAATACCGATTTCAAATTGTTACAAAAACTTGAAATCAGCCCCAATTAATCGGCCATTCTGATTAATCGGTCGACCTCTAGTTAGAAGAGTAGCAAATTACTCAGGAGGAACATGTGTAACTGAAGAGAGCAGAACAAAACACAGAGGTATGCACCATGTGATGTGTTTGCTGTCTGTGTGTGCGTGCACATGTGTGTTTGTTGTGTATTCCAGTCCATTCTTGTGTTGTAATTATTATACATTTAATTTTTTTATCCCTTTTCTTCCCAATTTCCCGTAGGGACTCGGGAGAGGCGAAGGTCGAGAGCCATGCGTCCTCCGAAACACAACCCAACCAAACCGCACTGCTTCTTGACACAATGCCCACTTAACCCGGAAACCTGCCGCACCAATGTGTAGGAGGAGGAAACAACGTACACCTGGTGACCGTGTCAGCATGCACTGCGCCCCGCCCGCCACAGGAGTCGCTAGTGCGCCCTTCTTGTGCTGTGATTCACCTAAAATCAATGTAGCTGGAAGACGATACACCCTCACCACAGTATGGATCAGAGAGAGAGAGAGATTGAATTGAGAGAGAGAGAGAGAGAGAGAGAGAGAGAGAGATTGAATTGAGAGAGAGAGATAGAGAGAGAGAGAGATTGAATTGAGAGATTGAATTGAGAGAAAGAGAGATTGAATTGAGAGAAAGAGAGATTGAATTGAGAGACAGAGAGATTGAATTGAAAGAGAGAGAGAGATGTATATATTATCTACCTCACTTGCTACCTCAAATCAAATCAAATGTATTTATATAGCCCTTCGTACATCAGCTGATATCTCAAAGTGCTGTACAGAAACCCAGCCTAAAACCCCAAACAGCAAGCAATGCAGGTGTAGAAGCACGGTGTACCTCACTTGCTATATTATCTACCTCACTTGCTTTGGCAATGTTAACACATGTTTCCCATGCCAATAAAGCCCTTGAATTGAATTTAATTGAGAGAGAGAGCGAGAGAGACAGAGAGAGCGAGAGACAGAGATAGAGAGAGAGAGCGAGAGAGAGAGAGAGAGAGAGAGGGAGAGAGTGAGAGAGCGATTGAATTGAGAGAGAGAGATTGAATTGAGAGAGAGAAAGAGAGAGAGATTGAATTGAGAGAGAGAGAGAGAGAGAGAGAGAGAGAGAGAGAGAGAGAAAGAGAGATTCAATTGAGAGAGAGATTGAATTGAGAGACAGAGACAGAGAGACAGAGAGAGATTGAATTGAAAGAGAGAGAGAGATTGAATTGAGAGAGAGAGAGAGAGAGAGATTGAATTGAGAGAAAGAGAGATTGAATTGAGAAAGAGAGATTGAATTGAGAGAAAGAGAGATTGAATTGAGAGAAAGAGAGATTGAATTGAGAGAGAGATTGAATTGAGAGAAAGAGAGATTGAAATGAGAGAGATTGAATTGAGAGAAAGAGAGATTGAATTGAGAGAAAGAGAGATTGAATTGAAAGAAAGAGAGATTGAATTGAAAGAAAGAGAGATTGAATTGAGAGACAGAGAGACAGAGATAGAGAGAGAGAGATTGAATTGAGAGAGAGAGATTGAATTGAGAGAGAGAGATTGAATTGAGAGAAAGAGAGATTCAATTGAGAGAGAGATTCAATTGAGAGAGAGAGAGATTGAATTGAGAGAAAGAGAGATTGAATTGAGAGAGATTGAATTGAGAGAAAGAGAGATTGAATTGAGAGACAGAGAGACAGAGAGAGATAGAGAGAGAAATTGAATTGAGAGAGAGATTGAATTGAGAGACAGAGAGAGATAGAGAGAGAGAGAGATTGAATTGAGAGAAAGAGAGATTGAATTGAGAGAGAGAGAGAGATTGAATTGAGAGAGAGAGAGATTGAATTGAGAGAAAGAGAGATTGAATTGAGAGAGAGAGAGATTGAATTGAGAGAAAGAGAGATTGAATTGAGTGAGAGATTGAATAAAGAGACAGAGAGACAGACATAGAGAGAGAGATATTCTTAACCTGACCTATGAGGATGCGTGTATTAACCACGTTCAGCTTCCACCTCCTATAGGTTGTACCCCAGCGTACGAGCAGAATATATCGTCTAAAAAGGATCTACCCTTCAAATGCTGATGATCACTGGTCATGAAAACATGATTAACGTATGCATTCATTCATTCATAATAATCAACGTGGCTAAAATAGACTACGTTTTAATAGTGGTGATTGGAAATTCAACACTACTGATGTGGACAGTGACGGAATCAGAATACCAAACTTCAGCACCACATGTCGGCGGACAGCGACCGCCAGACTCACTGTGTCACACCGTCGCTTTCCATTCCAATGGTGCTGAATCCCTACAGATAAACACAGCAAGTCTGCAGGGCTGCAACTAGCCTTTATGCTAGACTGTTCAGCCATATAAATGTTTTCAACTCAAACTTTAGAATTGTAAATAATTTGGAGTAAATCTGCAAATAATTTAAATAGAAACATCTTTCTACAGTCAGCACCAGTCTAAATCCCCAGTCTCTGATCATCTTTCTACAGTCAGCACCAGTCTAAATCCCCAGTCTCTGATCATCTTTCTACAGTCAGCACCAGTCTAAATCCCCAGTCTCTGATCATCTTTCTACAGTCAGCACCAGTCTAAATCCCCAGTCTCTAATCATCTTTCTACAGTCAGCACCAGTCTAAATCCCCAGTCTCTGATCATCTTTCTACAGTCAGCACCAGTCTAAATCCCCAGTCTCTGATCATCTTTCTACAGTCACCACCAGTCTAAATCCCCAGTCTCTGATCATCTTTCTACAGTCAGCACCAGTCTAAATCCCCAGTCTCTGATCATCTTTCTACAGTCAGCACCAGTCTAAATCCCCAGTCTCTGATCATCTTTCTACAGTCACCACCAGTCTAAATCCCCAGTCTCTGATCATCTTTCTACAGTCAGCACCAGT